>NC_084606.1:6876487-6941487 GCF_033807715.1 Cololabis saira | reverse complement strand
ATTTTGAGAAAAGAGTCAATATTTTGAGAAAAAAGTCGAAATTTTGAGAAAGTCGAAAGTTTGAGAAAAAAGTCGAAATGTCGAGAAGAAATTTTGAGAAAAAAGTCGAAATTTTGAGAAAAAAAGTTGAGAAGAAAAAAGTCGAAATTTTTAGAAGAAAGTCGAAATTTTGAGAAAAAAGTCGAAGTTTTGAGAAAAGAGTCGACATTTTAAGAAAAAGAGTCGAGAAGAAAGTCGGGAATCAAACCTGCGACCGCTGCAGGACTGGAATGAAGTATGGACCAATATAATATAATCTTCCAGAAACCCAAATCATCAGCTAATTAATTTTCAATTTGTACATAGAACTTATTTAACACCTCGCAAGCTTTACCATATGAAGTTCCTGGCTAGCTCTTTATGTACCGTACATTATGCTTTCAGAATAAACCAGGAACCTTCATGCATATGGTCTGGGAATGACAACATGTTGCAAACTTCTGGCAACAGGTTGCAACTGCATTATCCTCGATAACAGTACAGAATATTCCAGTAAACCCTCAAACACTTATTTTAAATAATTTATCAACAATCAATACTTCACTATATCAAAAATGAATTTTGCTTGCTGGCCTAACAGCAGCAAAAAAAAAATAACAGCAGTAAGATGGAAACCACCACACATGCTTAACATCTCCCATTGGTATCTGACCTTCCGTTGAAATTATTTACCTGGAAATATCTACAGCCTGAATCCATAATGCAAAACAACAAATATTTTATTTTGGTTTATGGCAGCAGATAAAATTAAGGCCAAACTTGAAATATGTATTTCAAATTGACATAGATTACCTTGGTGCAGCTTAGGGCTGTTCGATTAATCGATTTTAAATTGTAATCGCGATTATGTAATTAGAACGATGTTAAAACGTTAAAATCGTAAAATCGATTTTTCACTTTTTTTTTATTTTAATTTTTATTTTTTTTACCTTGTCTGCACACATATTAATGATTGATACCATATTAATGATTGATGGAAATACCTCTCAATACCTGCGACAAGTGCCCCATGGGAGAGGCTCTTTAGTGTAGGAGGGGGCGTTGGAACCATGGTGATATACTAACATGCCACCGGGTAGACCGGCTCGTGTTCCTTGCAAAAAACTTTAAAATGTGAACAGCAAATGTAATGACTGACATTACACACCTCTACCTCCTTCATGGGTTGCATTATTATTTAGCATGCAAAGACCCAGTTTAGTTTAATTAGAAAATGTCTTGTTTTATTTAATTGGAAATATAACGTAATGTATGTTTGCAAGTGCTGATTTGCTGATTTTTTTTTTCCAGAGATAAAACTTTATATTTTATTATATTTTTTAAAACTTTTTTTCCAACTTATTTTACAGAGTTTTGCACTTTATTCATTCATTTTTGGTTTAATAAGAGCAAAGTTTGCACTTAAAGCCCAATGGGGCAAATGTTCAATAAAAAAACAGCAAATTTGAAATCATTTCTTTGCCTTTTGTCAATTCACAAAGTAATCATAATCGAAAATCGGATTTTGAGATAAAAAAATCTCGATTTTATTTTTGGGCAAAATCGAACAGCCCTAGTGCAGCTATCCTTGTCCAGTTTTTGTTATTATGTTTTGCCTTTGTTTTATTTTATCCTTTGTTCTATTATCTTTTGTAGTATCTGTTTTTTTCTGCATTATCAATTTTTTATTTTTTTTTCATCGAATGCTTAGGTCCAAGGGGTGGGTTTGGAAGGGGCTGAGAATATGTGTTAATGCTTGTTTAACATCATTATGGATGCCACCGTTGATAAGAAAATCAGGAAAAATAAATAAAAACATTTGATCACAAAAAAAAATAATAAATGTCCACTGTCGTGACCACTCAGCATGAAAAGGTTAACCTGTAGATGAGCTGCCGTGTCCCCGGCTGGACATGAAGACGAGTTCCCTCACACACACACACACACACTCTTGGGTGGGGGTTTCCTCCTCCTCCTCCTCCTCCTCCGTCACTCATTCATTCACCTCTTCCCAGCGGCGCGGCCGGTGTCACATCAACACCCTCTTTCAGCGGCGCGGCCCGTCTTTTCCAGCCTTTCAGCGGCAGCAGCGGGGGGGCGGAGCCTCGCCGTGTGTGAATGAAGAGTGTTTCCATAATCTGCCCCTAATCCTTCAAAATCCCCTTCTTCTCTCGCAGAAAAACGGAAGAAAAGCCAAAGTTGAATCAGTGACAGAAATGAGGAGTGAATGACAAGCAGTCCCGCTCTAAAGACATTCATCAGCGTGTTCCCATCACGCTCAGCGTGGTGCGTTCCCGCCAGCAGAAAACCAGAATGCTAATCCGGCCAGAATTTTGTTGGATGGACCAACACTTTCTCACACGGCCGTTTCAGCGTGGAGGGAACGAAGACGATTCACATCAAAGTTCTTTAAAGTTCTTTAAACTTCAGACGTTCTTCAGAGCTTCTTCTGGTGAACACGCACCGTCAGACCTGAGAGTTCTGAGCAGACAACAGAACTTAACAGCTGAAGTTGTGAAGTTAGACGTCGGCATCATCTTAAAGGGGACCTTATAATAAGATTAAGATAATAAACAATAAGATTCTGATCCCATCATTACAGAACGACGGAGCGATGCGTGGAACCACAACTAACTCTGGCCGGAACAACAACTCGAAATGTCGAAATTAATGTTGAAATGTCGAGAAAAAAGACGAAATGTCAAGAAAAAAAGTCGAAATGTTGAGAAAAAAAGGACGAAATGTTGAGAAAAAAAGTCAAAATGTTGAGAAAAAAAGTGAAAAAGTCGAGAAAAAAGTCGAAATGTTGAGAAAAAAGTGAAAAAGTCGAGAAAAAAGACGAAATGTCAAGAAAAAAAGTCGAAATGTTGAGAAAAAAGTTAATGTTGAGAAAAAAATGTGAAATGTCGAGAAAAAAAGTCAAAATGTCGAGAAAAAAAGTCGAAATGTTGAGAAAAAAGTTGAAATGTCAAGAAAAAAAGTCGAAATGTAGAGAAAAAAAGTTGAAAAGTTGAGGAAAAAAGTCAAAATATCGAGAAAAAAGTCGAAATGTAGAGAAAAAAAGTTGAAAAGTTGAGGAAAAAAGTCAAAATATCGAGAAAAAAGTTGAAATGTCGAGAAAAAAAAATTTATGTTGAGGAAAAAAGTTGAAATGTCGAGAGAAAAAGTCGAAATGTTGAGAAAAAAGTTGAAATGTCAAGAAAAAAAGTCGAAATGTCAAGAAAAAAAAGTCGAAGACGAGAAGAAAAGTTGAAATGTCGAGAAAAACATTTTTTAATGTTGAGGAAAAAAGTCGAAATGTCGAGAAAAAAAGTTGAAATGTTGAGAAAAAAGTCGAAATATCAAGAAAAAAAGTCGAAATGTCGAGAAAAAAAGTTGAAATGTGGAGATTAAAAGGGACCTATTATGAAAACCAGGTTTTTTCTTGCTTTAACATATATAAAGTGTTTTCTCTTGCTTTAACATATATAAAGTGGTCTCCCCTCAGCCTGCCAACTCAGAGAAGGAGGAAAGCAACCAAATTCTGCAGTGTCTGTACAGCCGCCCGGATGAGCCGTCCAGTGTGATGTGGATCTACGAGCCAATAAGATTCTGCTCCTGTCGTTACGGAACAACGGAGCGATGCGTGAAACCACAACTAACTCTGGCCGTAACAACAACAACAACTCCACCAGTCGAAATCTCGAGAAAAAAGTCGAAATGTAGAAATTAATGTTCAAATTTCAAGAAAAAAGTCAAAATGTTGAGAAAAAAGTCGAAATTTCGAGAAAAAAGTCGAAATGTCGAGAAAAAAGTCGAAATGTCAAAAAAAAAAAGTTGAAATGTCGAGAAAAAAAGTTGAAATGTTGAGGAAAAAAGTCGAAATGTCGAGAAAAAAAGTGGAAATGTCGAGGAAAAAAGGTTGAAATGTCGAGAAAAAAAGTCGAAATGTCGAAAAAAAAGTGGAAATGTCGAGAAAAAAAGTTGAAATGTCGAGAAAAAAAGTGGAAATGTCGAGAAAAAAAGTTGAAATGTCGAGAAAAAAAGTTGAAATGTCGAGGAAAAAAGTGGAAATGTCGAGAAAAAAAGTGGAAATGTCGAGGAAAAAAAGTGGAAATGTCGAAAAAAAAGTGGAAATGTCGAAAAAAAAGTGGAAATGTCGAGGAAAAAAGTGGAAATGTCGAGAAAAAAAGTCGAAATGTCGAAAAAAAAGTGGAAATGTCGAGAAAAAAAGTTGAAATGTCGAGAAAAAAAGTGGAAATGTCGAGAAAAAAAGTTGAAATGTCGAGGAAAAAAGTGGAAATGTCGAGGAAAAAAGTTGAAATGTCGAGAAAAAAAGTGGAAATGTCGAGGAAAAAAAGTGGAAATGTCGAAAAAAAAGTGGAAATGTCGAGAAAAAAAGTGGAAATGTCGAGAAAAAAAGTGGAAATGTCGAGAAAAAAAGTTGAAATGTCGAGAAAAAAAGTGGAAATGTCGAGAAAAAAAGTGGAAATGTCGAGAAAAAAAGTCAATGTCGAGAAAAAAAGTGGAAATGTCGAGAAAAAAAGTGGAAATGTCGAGAAAAAAAGTTGAAATGTTGAGGAAAAAAGTCGAAATGTCGAGAAAAAAAGTCGAAATGTTGAGGAAAAAAGTGGAAATGTCGAGAAAAAAAGTGGAAATGTCGAGAAAAAAAGTGGAAATGTCGAGAAAAAAAGTTGAAATGTTGAGGAAAAAAGTGGAAATGTCGAGAAAAAAAGTTGAAATGTTGAGGAAAAAAGTCGAAATGTCGAGAAAAAAAGTCGAAATGTCGAGAAAAAAAGTCGAAATGTCGAGAAAAAAAAGTTGAAATGTCGAGAAAAAAAGTTGAAATGTCGAGAAAAAAAGTCGAAATGTCGAGAAAAAAAGTCGAAATGTGGAAAAAAAAAGTCGAAATGTCGAGAAAAAAAGTCAATGTCGAAAAAAAAGTGGAAATGTCGAGAAAAAAAGTGGAAATGTCGAGGAAAAAAGTTGAAATGTCGAGAAAAAAAGTGGAAATGTCGAGAAAAAACGTCGAAATGTCGAGAAAAAAAGTCAAAATGTCGAAAAAAAAGTCGAAATGTCGAGAAAAAAAGTCAATGTCGAAAAAAAAGTGGAAATGTCGAGAAAAAAAGTGGAAATGTCGAGGAAAAAAGTTGAAATGTCGAGAAAAAAAGTGGAAATGTCGAGGAAAAAAGTGGAAATGTCGAGAAAAAAAGTTGAAATGTTGAGGAAAAAAGTGGAAATGTCGAGAAAAAAAGTTGAAATGTTGAGGAAAAAAGTCGAAATGTCGAGAAAAAAAGTCGAAATGTCGAGAAAAAAAGTCGAAATGTCGAGAAAAAAAAGTTGAAATGTCGAGAAAAAAAGTTGAAATGTCGAGAAAAAAAGTCGAAATGTCGAGAAAAAAAGTCGAAATGTGGAAAAAAAAAGTCGAAATGTCGAGAAAAAAAGTCAATGTCGAAAAAAAAGTGGAAATGTCGAGAAAAAAAGTGGAAATGTCGAGGAAAAAAGTTGAAATGTCGAGAAAAAAAGTGGAAATGTCGAGAAAAAACGTCGAAATGTCGAGAAAAAAAGTCAATGTCGAAAAAAAAGTGGAAATGTCGAGAAAAAAAGTGGAAATGTCGAGGAAAAAAGTGGAAATGTCGAGAAAAAACGTCGAAATGTCGAGAAAAAAAGTCAAAATGTCGAGAAAAAAAGTCAAAATGTCGAAAAAAAAGTCGAAATGTCGAGAAAAAAAGTCAATGTCGAAAAAAAAGTGGAAATGTCGAGAAAAAAAGTGGAAATGTCGAGGAAAAAAGTTGAAATGTCGAGAAAAAAAGTGGAAATGTCGAGGAAAAAAGTGGAAATGTCGAGAAAAAACGTCGAAATGTCGAGAAAAAAAGTCAAAATGTCGAGAAAAAAAGTCAAAATGTCGAAAAAAAAGTCAAAATGTCGAGAAAAAAAGTCGAAATGTCTGCAGTGTCTGTACAGCCGCCCGGATGAGCCGTCCAGTGTGATGTGGATCTACGAGCCAATAAGATTCTGCTCCTGTCGTTACGTAACAACGGAGCGATGCGTGAAACCACAACTAACTCTGGCCGTAACAACAACAACAACTCCACCAGTCGAAATCTCGAGAAAAAAGTCGAAATGTAGAAATTAATGTTCAAATTTCAAGAAAAAAGTCAAAATGTTGAGAAAAAAGTCGAAATTTCGAGAAAAAAGTCGAAATGTCGAGAAAAAAGTCGAAATGTCAAAAAAAAAAAGTTGAAATGTCGAGAAAAAAAGTTGAAATGTTGAGGAAAAAAGTCGAAATGTCGAGAAAAAAAGTGGAAATGTCGAGGAAAAAAGGTTGAAATGTCGAGAAAAAAAGTCGAAATGTCGAAAAAAAAGTGGAAATGTCGAGAAAAAAAGTTGAAATGTCGAGAAAAAAAGTGGAAATGTCGAGAAAAAAAGTTGAAATGTCGAGAAAAAAAGTTGAAATGTCGAGGAAAAAAGTGGAAATGTCGAGAAAAAAAGTGGAAATGTCGAGGAAAAAAAGTGGAAATGTCGAAAAAAAAGTGGAAATGTCGAAAAAAAAGTGGAAATGTCGAGGAAAAAAGTGGAAATGTCGAGAAAAAAAGTCGAAATGTCGAAAAAAAAGTGGAAATGTCGAGAAAAAAAGTTGAAATGTCGAGAAAAAAAGTGGAAATGTCGAGAAAAAAAGTTGAAATGTCGAGGAAAAAAGTGGAAATGTCGAGGAAAAAAGTTGAAATGTCGAGAAAAAAAGTGGAAATGTCGAGGAAAAAAAGTGGAAATGTCGAAAAAAAAGTGGAAATGTCGAGAAAAAAAGTGGAAATGTCGAGAAAAAAAGTGGAAATGTCGAGAAAAAAAGTGGAAATGTCGAGAAAAAAAGTGGAAATGTCGAGAAAAAAAGTGGAAATGTCGAGAAAAAAAGTCAATGTCGAAAAAAAAGTGGAAATGTCGAGAAAAAAAGTGGAAATGTCGAGAAAAAAAGTTGAAATGTTGAGGAAAAAAGTCGAAATGTCGAGAAAAAAAGTCGAAATGTTGAGGAAAAAAGTGGAAATGTCGAGAAAAAAAGTGGAAATGTCGAGAAAAAAAGTGGAAATGTCGAGAAAAAAAGTTGAAATGTTGAGGAAAAAAGTGGAAATGTCGAGAAAAAAAGTTGAAATGTTGAGGAAAAAAGTCGAAATGTCGAGAAAAAAAGTCGAAATGTCGAGAAAAAAAGTCGAAATGTCGAGAAAAAAAAGTTGAAATGTCGAGAAAAAAAGTTGAAATGTCGAGAAAAAAAGTCGAAATGTCGAGAAAAAAAGTCGAAATGTGGAAAAAAAAAGTCGAAATGTCGAGAAAAAAAGTCAATGTCGAAAAAAAAGTGGAAATGTCGAGAAAAAAAGTGGAAATGTCGAGGAAAAAAGTTGAAATGTCGAGAAAAAAAGTGGAAATGTCGAGAAAAAACGTCGAAATGTCGAGAAAAAAAGTCAAAATGTCGAGAAAAAAAGTCAAAATGTCGAAAAAAAAGTCGAAATGTCGAGAAAAAAAGTCAATGTCGAAAAAAAAGTGGAAATGTCGAGAAAAAAAGTGGAAATGTCGAGGAAAAAAGTTGAAATGTCGAGAAAAAAAGTGGAAATGTCGAGGAAAAAAGTGGAAATGTCGAGAAAAAACGTCGAAATGTCGAGAAAAAAAGTCAAAATGTCGAGAAAAAAAGTCAAAATGTCGAAAAAAAAGTCAAAATGTCGAGAAAAAAAGTCGAAATGTCTGCAGTGTCTGTACAGCCGCCCGGATGAGCCGTCCAGTGTGATGTGGATCTACGAGCCAATAAGATTCTGTGCATTTTCGTTATGTAACGCCTACGGCGTAGGGTCTGCGTCGATTTAACGCAGAACCATAATTCAGGCCGGAGCTTCTGCCATTTTTTCGTAGAGGTGTATCGCGTCATTCAGGCAGCCAATCAGCACAGAGCCTCATTATCATAGCCCCGCCCACTCAGAATTCTGCATAGATAATGAGGTTAGAAACGGTAAAGATAAAGACATGGTTTAGAGGCTGAATTTCTGATTTATTTAGGAAAAACAATCAAAAGCTTGTTTTTAAGACATTCAAGGTCTGGTTAAAATAGACATTAAATGCCATAATAGGTCTCCTTTAAAGAACCTGTGACGCCTCTTACAGTAATACCAGCTCAGAGGGGAGTTAAGCCTGAATTAAAGTTCTGCGTTAAACCAACGCAGAGCCCACGCCGTCCCCGCAATGCCGTCGTGAACCCTCTGACTTTTCCGTCACTCCATTTCCCCGCGGTGCAATACCCCCCAGAGCGCTAGTTGATACTTTGTTTAGCTTAAGGTTTTTTCCGGTCACAGTGAATGAAAAGAGATAGGGACAAAACTCAAACAAAACTCATGTTTAATGATGGTTTTGAGCTGTATAGATCAAATTAGTTTGAATTTCTATGTTTTATTTTCAGGGTAAGAAACATCTGTTGCTAGATTGTCTGATGGGTGAGGTAGCCCAGACTAAATGTAGCATTTTCTTTGTTCTGCAGCAATATTGCTGCAATAAAGCATTTGAAATACACTTTAAATATTCTTGTTTTGCTAGTATCATTCCGCTTGAAATTTTGGGAAAATGCATAATTTAGTGTTGAATAATGATCTGAGATGCAGCCCTAGTCATCATTTTCTAGAACCGGCCCTGCGAGTAACTTCCAGTTACTTCCAAGATGAACAAGAGTCTTTCGTTTGGAGTGACAGACTTTTAAGTGTGACGTTAGAACGTAAAACAGGGAAAATACAAGAAAATATTGACGGTGGCCAAACAAATTGTAAACACAGGTAGCACACATGACGCTGGTGACGTTTCTGTCGTATAATGTGACATTTCTGAAGACTAAATGTCAGTTTCTCTCCGTTTACAAGCAAACGTGAAGACGGAGTTTTTGCAAATCTCCACTTTAGCCAGAGTTTTCAGAAATGATGGTTTTTGGTGACTTTGAGCTTCGTTTTCGTGTAAACGAACGTCCAAAACGCATGAAAACACCAGCGTTTTTGAGGCTTTCCTCCCCCTCTGACCCGGTGTTACCTGCTGGTACCGGGTCAGACCTGGGGCCTGTACTACGAAGCGGGATTTGGGTTTAGCGAGGTAACTTCAGGTTTAACCCTGGGTTTTCAGGACTACGACGGTGGTTCACTTCTTACCGGGATACATCGCCATGGTAACTTATGCTGAACAGCTAACCTGCTCCGGAGCAGGTTATGTTCGAGATACAGATCGCCGGGTGTAAAAGCACCGCCCACTGACCAATCAGCTCTCTTGGAAAATGACATGCCCTTTCGAAGAGAATCCAGTGGAGCTTGGTGCGCGGATCGTGAAAGGATCCCTCCAAAGAGAAGGCGTATTCAGGGCCACCA
This sequence comes from Cololabis saira, assembly GCF_033807715.1. NCBI lineage: Eukaryota > Metazoa > Chordata > Actinopteri > Beloniformes > Belonidae > Cololabis > Cololabis saira. Next base: position 6,932,113 of record NC_084606.1, on the reverse strand, counting down.
AAACCCCTTTGCTTTCCCTGTATGAACGATCCAAAAAAATCAAAAAAAAAAGGAAAAAAAGAAAAAAGAGGTGGAGGAGAAAATAAAAAATAAATCAATCAATGAATAAATAAAACCAATCATCACCCAAAATCCGATGTACAGTCAATCCAAAACTAATACCAATTAAATAAATAAATCAAGAAGAAATCAAAAAGAAGATGCATTTGTAAGGGGATAGCAAAAAAGGGATTTTCAATTTCGTCCCTCGAACATTCTGAGAAGTCACTTTAAAATACTAAATACCCCCCTCCTGAAAAAATAAAAAATTAAATAAAATAAATAAATAAACCCAATTCTTTGGTACAGCATCAGCACAAGTTATCGGTCAACAACAATAGTTATAGAACCAATATATACAGACTGTCTCAGAAAATTAGAATATTGTGATTTTCTGTAATGCAAACACAAAAACAAAAAAATGTCATACATTCTGGATTCATTACAAATCAACTGAAATATTGCAAGCCTTTTATTATTTTAATATTGCTGATCATGGTTTACAGTTTAGGATTAAGATTCCCAGAATATTCAAATATATGTTTATATCCCTATGAATTTACGTATTTATACAGTCAGCGATCTTTTGCCAGCTGTCTTTCCTGCATTTTGCAGCTGCAACTGTGTTGCTTTTTGCCTGTATTATATGCCTATACTCATCATATTTCCGTAAAATTATTGTTTGCTCTTCGCTACTGAAATAAGCGGCTCTGACAGCGGACTTCTCCATGCTTGCGATTGGTCATGCGCTGAAAACACCGCCCCTTTTATGTGCACGCGCTCATATCCAGATTGGAGAAACCTGGGTTGATATACCGAGTTGATAACCACCGTCGTGTGACCGCTTAGCGTGATTGCAATTGTCCCGCTTAGTGAATCTGGATAAGGAAAAGATATCCTGGGTATGTTGAACTTGCTTCGTAGTACAGGCCCCTGGAGTTGCAGAGCCGGTACTGGTTCTAGCTCGGCCGTGTCTTTCCAGGATCCAGCTCCGGGTCCGGGCTCATGTTGGCACCGGGTCTGAACGGTCCCAAAACAATCCTCCCCCACATTCCTCCACCTTTTAAAGGCTGCAGCTGGAAACAGGCTCCTCCAAGTCTGAACAAGGAGCTGACGCTGCACTTGTGTGTGAGTGTGTGTGTCTGTGTAAGTGTGTGTGTGTGTGTGTGTGAGTGTGTGAAGCCATTTGTTGGCGCTGACGTGCTCAGACCTCAACACAGTTCCCATGATGGTGATGAAGAATGAGCAACATTTGCTCAGCTGGAAATGATGAGTGTAGCGTTTGGTTGGAGCCATGTTGAAAGGGAGTGTGTACGTGTGTGTGTGCATGCATGCGTGTGTGTGTCTGTGTGTGTGTGTGTGTGTGTGTGTGTGTGTGTGTGTGTGTGTGTGTGTCTGTGTGTGTGTGTGTGTGTGTGTGTGTTTTTTGTCCAGGTGGAGCATCACAGATCTCTAAAAGGTCAAGTAATTCTTTGTCAATATTAACAAAGACTTTACATCACATCATTATGTATTTAAAACAATAAAGAAGGGAAATAATAACAACAATAATAACAGAAATAACAATACCAATAACAACAATAACTAGAAAATTTCTGGAAATTTTGATATGGGCATGCCCTACCGCCCATTCGTCCCCTCTTGCTGCTTTGGTTTGGGGCTGTAGTGGTTGTGTTTGGGGCGGTTCTATGTCAGATTGAGGCGTTTACGGTTGTATTGCATTAATTCCTGTGCTCCCTATAGTTATTAATGGGGTGCGCTTTTTGGCGTCTAACGTCCCCGTGGTAACGCTTTTGACTGAGAAAAGTAATGCCCATCGAGGCAAGATGGAGACGCATCCAACGATGTATGCCATGCATGGGTGCACATTGCGGTTCGGGCCGTATTAACGGACGAAAAAAGTGTGCGGAATAAGAAAAGGGAAGCCGTCCTGTATACCATTATATCGCCTTCGTTTTCATGTTTTTTCTCGTTTTTCCGGCCGTGTTTTATTTTTTGGGGATTTTTTTTTTCCACATCAGAGCGGGGTCATGCTCTACACCCGCTGGTGTGACGTGGGACTATTGCGACTTTAGCTTGTTAGCAAAATGCTAGCAACATTGCCCTTTGGGCCATTCTGGACGATTGCAATATGGTCATGCCATTACTTGGCATGCCCATAATAATAACAGTGATAACAATAATAATAAGAACAGAAATAAAAATAATAATAACAATAACAACAATGATGATAATAATAATACAAAAATAATAACAAAATAATTATAATAATAATACAAAATAACAAGAAAAAAAATAATAACGACAACAATAATAACAATAACAATAATGATAAAGAAACAATTAAAAAAAAAAAAAAACAATAATAACAATAATAACAATAATGAAAATTGCCCACGTTGGTTCCGTTGACTTTTTATGTTGGTGTTTGATGGACTGGCGAGTTCTGGTTCGGTCTGGTTCTGGTTCAGGTTTGGTTCTGGTTCTGGTTCTGGTTTGGTTCTGGTTCAGGTTTGGTTCTGGTTCTGGTCTGGTTCTGGTTCAGGTTTGGTTCTGGTTCTGGTTCTGGTTCTGGTTCTGGTTCTGGTTCTGGTTCAGGTCTGGTTCTGGTTCAGGTCTGGTTCTGGTTCTGGTTCTGGTTCAGGTCTGGTTCTGGTTCTGGTTCTGGTTCAGGTTTGGTTCTGGTTCTGGTTCTGGTTCTGGTTCTGGTTCTGGTTCTGGTTCTGGTTCTGGTTCAGGTCTGGTTCTGGTTCAGGTCTGGTTCTGGTTCTGGTTCTGGTTCAGGTCTGGTTCTGGTTCTGGTTCTGGTTCTGGTTCTGGTTCTGGTTCAGGTTTGGTTCTGGTTCTGGTTCTGGTTCAGGTTTGGTCTGGTTCTGGTTCAGGTTTGGTTCTGGTTCTGGTTCTGGTTCTGGTTCTGGTTCTGGTTCAGGTTTGGTTCTGGTTCTGGTTCAGGTCTGGTTCTGGTTCTGGTTCTGGTTCAGGTCTGGTTCTGGTTCTGGTTCTGGTCTGGTTCTGGTTCTGGTCTGGTTCTGGTTCAGGTCTGGTTCTGGTTCTGGTTCAGGTTTGGTTCTGGTTCTGGTTCTGGTTCAGGTCTGGTTCTGGTTCTGGTTCTGGTTCAGGTCTGGTTCTGGTTCTGGTTCTGGTTCTGGTTCAGGTCTGGTTCTGGTTCTGGTTCTGGTTCAGGTCTGGTTCTGGTTCTGGTTCTGGTTCAGGTCTGGTTCTGGTTCTGGTTCTGGTTCTGGTTTGGTTCTGGTTCTGGTTCAGGTTTGGTTCTGGTTCTGGTTCTGGTTTGGTTCTGGTTCTGGTTCTGGTTCTGGTCTGGTTCTGGTTCTGGTTCTGGTCTGGTTCTGGTTCTGGTTTGGTTCTGGTTCTGGTTCAGGTCTGGTTCTGGTTCTGGTTTGGTCTGGTTCTGGTTCAGGTTTGGTTCTGGTTCTGGTTCAGGTTCTGGTTCAGGTTCTGGTTCAGGTCTGGTTCTGGTTCTGGTTCTGGTTCAGGTTCTGGTTCTGGTTCTGGTTTGGTTCTGGTTCTGGTTCTGGTTCTGGTTCAGGTTCTGGTTCAGGTCTGGTTCTGGTTCTGGTTCTGGTTCAGGTTCTGGTTCTGGTTCTGGTTTGGTTCTGGTTCTGGTTCTGGTTCTGGTTCAGGTTCTGGTTCAGGTCTGGTTCTGGTTCTGGTTCTGGTTCAGGTTCTGGTTCTGGTTCTGGTTTGGTTCTGGTTCTGGTTCTGGTTCTGGTTCTGGTTCTGGTTCAGGTTTGGTTCTGGTTCTGGTTTGGTTCTGGTTCTGGTTCTGGTTCTGGTTCTGGTTCTGGTTCTGGTTCAGGTTTGGTTCTGGTTCTGGTTCAGGTTTGGTTCTGGTTCTGGTTCTGGTTCAGGTCTGGTTCTGGTTCTGGTTCTGGTTCTGGTTCTGGTTCTGGTTCTGGTTCTGGTTCAGGTCTGGTTCTGGTTCTGGTTCAGGTCTGGTTCTGGTTCTGGTTCAGGTCTGGTTCTGGTTCTGGTTCTGGTTCTGGTTCTGGTTCAGGTCTGGTTCTGGTTTGGTTCTGGTTCTGGTTCTGGTTCTGGTTCAGGTCTGGTTCTGGTTCTGTTTCTGGTTCTGGTTCTGGTTCAGGTCTGGTTCTGGTTCTGGTTCTGGTTCAGGTCTGGTTCTGGTTCTGGTTCTGGTTCAGGTCTGGTTCTGGTTCTGGTTCAGGTCTGGTTCTGGTTCAGGTCTGGTTCAGGTCTGGTTCTGGTTCTGGTTCTGTTTCTGGTTCTGGTTCTGGTTCTGGTTCAGGTCTGGTTCTGGTTCTGGTTCTGGTTCAGGTCTGGTTCTGGTTCTGGTTCAGGTCTGGTTCTGGTTCAGGTCTGGTTCAGGTCTGGTTCTGGTTCTGGTTTGGTTCTGGTTCAGGTCTGGTTCAGGTCTGGTTCTGGTTCTGTTTCTGGTTCTGGTTCTGGTTCTGGTTCTGGTTCTGGTTCTGGTTCTGGTTCTGGTTCAGGTTTGGTTCTGGTTCTGGTTCTGGTTCTGGTTCTGGTTCTGGTTCTGGTTTGGTTCTGGTTCTGGTTCAGGTCTGGTTCTGGTTCTGGTTCTGGTTCTGGTTTGGTTCTGGTTCTGGTTCTGGTTCTGGTTTGGTTCAGGTTTGGTTCTGGTTCTGGTTCTGGTTCAGGTCTGGTTCTGGTTCTGGTTCTGGTTCTGGTTCTGGTTCTGGTTCTGGTTCAGGTTTGGTTCTGGTTCTGGTTCTGGTTCAGGTTTGGTTCTGGTTCTGGTTCAGGTCTGGTTCTGGTTCTGGTTCTGGTTCTGGTTCTGGTTCTGGTTCAGGTTTGGTTCTGGTTCTGGTTCTGGTTCAGGTCTGGTTCTGGTTCTGGTTCTGGTTCAGGTTTGGTTCTGGTTCTGGTTCAGGTCTGGTTCTGGTTTGGTTCTGGTTCTGGTTCAGGTCTGGTTCTGGTTCTGGTTCTGGTTCTGGTTCTGGTTCTGGTTCTGGTTCTGGTTCTGGTTCAGGTCTGGTTCTGGTTCTGGTTCTGGTTCAGGTCTGGTTCTGGTTCTGGTTCTGGTTCTGGTTCTGGTTCTGGTTCAGGTTTGGTTCTGGTTCTGGTTCTGGTTCAGGTTTGGTTCTGGTTCTGGTTCAGGTCTGGTTCTGGTTCTGGTTCTGGTTCTGGTTCTGGTTCTGGTTCTGGTTCTGGTTCAGGTCTGGTTCTGGTTCTGGTTCTGGTTCTGGTTCAGGTTTGGTTCTGGTTCTGGTTCAGGTCTGGTTCTGGTTCTGGTTCTGGTTTGGTTCTGGTTCTGGTCTGGTTCTGGTTCTGGTTCTGGTTTGGTTCTGGTTCTGGTTCTGGTTCTGGTTCTGGTTCTGGTTTGGTTCTGGTTCTGGTTCTGGTTCAGGTCTGGTTCTGGTTCTGGTTCAGGTTTGGTTCTGGTTCTGGTTCTGGTTCTGGTTTGGTTCTGGTTCTGGTTCTGGTTCAGGTTTGGTTCTGGTTCTGGTTCAGGTCTGGTTCAGGTCTGGTTCTGGTTCTGGTTCTGGTTCTAGTCTGGTTCTGGTTCTGGTTCAGGTCTGGTTCTGGTTCTGGTTCTGGTCTGGTTCTGGTTCAGGTCTGGTTCTGGTTCTGGTTCAGGTTTGGTTCTGGTTCTGGTTCTGGTTCAGGTCTGGTTCTGGTTCTGGTTCTGGTTCTGGTTCAGGTCTGGTTCTGGTTCTGGTTCTGGTTCTGGTTCTGGTTCTGGTTCTGGTTCAGGTCTGGTTCTGGTTCTGGTTCTGGTTTGGTTCTGGTTCTGGTTCAGGTCTGGTTCTGGTTCTGGTTCTGGTTCTGGTTTGGTTCTGGTTCTGGTTCAGGTTTGGTTCTGGTTCTGGTTCTGGTTCTGGTTCTGGTTCTGGTCTGGTTCTGGTTCTGGTTCTGGTCTGGTTCTGGTTCTGGTTTGGTTCTGGTTCTGGTTCTGGTTCTGGTCTGGTTCTGGTTCTGGTTCTGGTTCTGTTTCTGGTTCTGGTTCTGGTTTGGTTCTGGTTCTGGTCTGGTTCTGGTTCTGGTTTGGTTCTGGTTCTGGTTCTGGTTCTGGTTCAGGTCTGGTTCTGGTTCTGGTTCTGGTTCAGGTCTGGTTCTGGTTCTGGTTCTGGTTCAGGTCTGGTTCTGGTTCTGGTTCTGGTTCTGGTTCTGGTTCAGGTCTGGTTCTGGTTCTGGTTCTGGTTCAGGTCTGGTTCTGGTTCTGGTTCTGGTTCAGGTCTGGTTCTGGTTCTGGTTCTGGTTCAGGTCTGGTTCTGGTTCTGGTTCTGGTTCTGGTTCTGGTTCAGGTTTGGTTCTGGTTCTGGTCTGGTTCTGGTTCTGGTTCTGGTCTGGTTCTGGTTCTGGTTCAGGTCTGGTTCTGGTTCTGGTTCTGGTTCTGGTTCTGGTTTGGTTCTGGTTCTGGTTCAGGTCTGGTTCTGGTTCTGGTTCTGGTTCTGGTTCAGGTCTGGTTCTGGTTCTGGTTCTGGTTCTGGTTCTGGTTCTGGTTCTGGTTCTGGTTCAGGTCTGGTTCTGGTTCTGGTTCAGGTTTGGTTCTGGTTCTGGTTCTGGTCTGGTTCTGGTTCTGGTTCTGGTTCTGGTTCAGGTCTGGTTCTGGTTCTGGTTCTGGTTCTGGTTCTGGTTCTGGTTCTGGTTCTGGTTCTGGTTCAGGTCTGGTTCTGGTTCTGGTTCTGGTTCAGGTCTGGTTCTGGTTCTGGTTCTGGTTCTGGTTCAGGTCTGGTTCTGGTTCTGGTTCTGGTTCAGGTCTGGTTCTGGTTCTGGTTCTGGTTCTGGTTTGGTTCTGGTTCTGGTTCAGGTCTGGTTCTGGTTCTGGTTCTGGTTCTGGTTTGGTTCTGGTTCTGGTTCAGGTTTGGTCTGCTTCTGGTTCTGGTTCAAGTTTGGTTCTGGTCCTGGTTCTGGTTTTGTTCTGGTTCTGGTTCAGGTTTGGTCTGGTTCTGGTTCTGGTTCTGGTTCAGGTCTGGTTCTGGTTCTGGTTCTGGTTCTGGTTCAGGTCTGGTTCTGGTTCTGGTTCTGGTTCTGGTTCTGGTTCTGGTTCTGGTTCTGGTTCTGGTTCTGGTTCAGGTCTGGTTCTGGTTCTGGTTCTGGTTCTGGTTCTGGTTCAGGTCTGGTTCTGGTTCTGGTTCTGGTTTGGTCTGCTTCTGGTTCTGGTTCTGGTTCAGGTCTGGTTCTGGTTCTGGTTCTGGTTCTGGTTCTGGTTCTGGTTCTGGTTCTGGTTCTGGTTCAGGTCTGGTTCTGGTTCTGGTTCAGGTCTGGTTCTGGTTCTGGTTCTGGTTCTGGTTCTGGTCCTGGTTCTGGTTCTGGTTTGGTCTGGTTCTGGTTCTGGTTCAAGTTTGGTTCTGGTCCTGGTTCTGGTTTTGTTCTGGTTCTGGTTCTGGTTCTGGTTCTGGTCTAGTTCTGGTTCTGGTTCTGGTTCTGGTTCTGGTTCTGGTTTGGTCTGGTCCTGGTTCTGGTTCTGGTTCTGGTTCGGGGGAACCTCCCTGGTCTCAGTCGGAACTTCCTTGTTGCTGTTTGACGTCACGCCCCTCAGAACCCCCAATTAAAACAATAAAATAGGGAAATAATAACAAAATAATTATAATAATAATAAAAAATGACAAGAAAAAAATAAAATAAATTAAAGGAAGGGAAGATGGGAGAAAAGGAAGGGAGAAAAGAAGGAAGGAAGGGAGGAAAGAAGGAAGGAAGGAAAGAAGGGATGAAGGAAGGAATGGAGGAAAGAAAGAAGGAAGGGAAAAAAGAAGGAAGGAAGGGAGGAAATAAGGAATGGAGGATGGGAGAAAAGGAAAGGAGAAAAGAAGGAAAGAATGTACGAGGGGAGAAAAGAAGGAAAGGAATAAAGAAGGTAACAATAATAACAGAAATAATAATAATACCAATAATAACAGTGATAACAATAACAAAAATAACAAGAAAAAATAAATAAATAATGATAATAATAATAACGACAACAATAATAACAATAACAATAATGAAAATTGCCCACGTTGGTTCCGTGGACTTTTTATGTTGGTGTTTGATGGACTGGCGAGTTCTGGTTCTGGTCCTGGTTCTGGTTCTGGTTCTGGTTCTGGTTCGGGGGAACCTCCTTGTTGTTGTTTGATGTCACGTCCTCAGAACCCCCAATTAAAACAATAAAATAGGGAAATAATAACAAAATAATTATAATAATAATAAAAAATGCCAATAATAATAATAATAATAATAAAAATGACAAGAAAAAAATAATGATGATAATAATAATAATAATAATAATAATAATAATAATAATAATAATAATAATAATAATAATAATAATGACAAGAAAAAAATAAAAAATAATGATAATAATAATAACAACAATATTAATAACAATAACAATAATGTAAATCGTCAGCGTTGGTTCCTCTGACTTTTTTATGTTGGTGTTTGATGTTCTGGTCCTGGTCCTGGTTCCGGTGTTGTGCCAAAAAGTGATTTCCTGCCAGAATCTGATTTCTCCCCTGAAAATGGGTCTTTTCACCTGCCAAAAATTGATTGAAGGCCAAATACAGTTAATGAAAAGTTGTTTCTACATAAATATGACTTGGTCTCATTCTTGAGCTTCATAATCTGAAAATCTGACGTTTTAGTGCTATCGTTCAACGGGCTGCTGTGCGCGCTCCAGCGGCCAGAATTCAGAAGAAATCAGATTCTGGCAGGCAATAACTTTTTGGCACAACACCGGTCCTGGTCCTGGTTCTGGTTCGGGGGAACCTCCTTGTCGGACGTCCCGCCCCCCCTCACGCTCGCCCCCGTGCCGGATAAACCCCCTCGCGTCGGGAGCGCGCCCCAGTCCCTCTCAGTCCTCCGTGCTGTCATGCTGGAGACGCTGCTGTTCCTGCTGGCCAACCTGCGGCCGTCGCTGCTGCGGCCGCGGGCCCGGGACCGGGGGCGCGGGCCCGGGGACCCCCCACCCGGGGACCCCCCCCTGGGGGATCCCCCCCACGGGGACGAGCCCCCCCTGCAGCCGCTGCAGCGCGGGGACCTGCTGGAGGTCCCCCGGACTCTCTTTACGCACTTCGGCATCTACCTGGGGGGCGGGCGGGTCGCGCACCTGATCCCGGACGCGCTGCCGGCGCTGCGCGCTCCCGCGGCCGCAGACGGCCCCGTCACGAACACGCGCCTGCTGCTGGGCGTGCTGTGCAAGCGCGCCAGCGTGCGCGTGGACTCCGTGGAGGACTTCGCGTACGGAGCCGCGGTCTTGCAGAACCGGGGCGCGGGGGCGCGCACGGCGCTGCCCAACGAGGAGGTGGCGCGGCGCGCGGAGCGCATGCTCGGCGGGTGCGCGCACTACAGCCTGCTGTGGAACAACTGCGAGCACTTCGTCACGCACTGCCGCTACGGGAACGCGCAGAGCCTGCAGACGGACCAGGTGAGGGGGCGGGGGTCCGAGTCCAGGGGCGTCTGTTTCCTAGCGGGGGCCACATGGTACCAGGGGTCTCCAAAACTGTTTCCTAGGGGAGTCCGAGTCCAGGGACGTCTGTTTCCTAGGGGGGCCCGGGGTCCAAGTCCAGGGGCGTCTCCAAAACTGTTTCCTAGGGGGGCCCGGGGTCCGAGCAGGGGCGTCTGTTTCCTAGGGGGGGCCACATGGTATCAGGGGCATCTCCAAAACTGTTTCTTAGGGGGGGCCAGGGTCCGAGTCCAGGGGCGTCTGTTTTCATAGGGGGGCCTGCGGTCCGAGTCCAGGGACGTCTGTTTCCTAGGGGGGGCCACATGGTACCAGGGGCCTCCAAAACTGTTTCCTAGGGGGGGCCCGGGGTCCGAGTCCAGGGGCGTCTCCAGAACTGTTTCCTAGGGGGGCCCGGGGTCCGAGTCCAGGGGCGTCTGTTTCCTAGGGGGGCCCGGGGTCCGAGTCCAGGGGCGTCTGTTTCCTAGGGGGGGCCCAGGGTCCGAGTCCAGGGGCGTCTGTTTTCTAGGGGGGGCCACATGGTACCAGGGGCGCCTCCAGAACTGTTTCCTCGGGGGGCCCGGGACCCGAGTCCAGGGGCGTCTCCAGAACTGTTTCCTAGGGGGGCCCGGGGTCCGAGTCCAGGGGCGCCTCCAAAACTGTTTCCTTGGGGGGCCTGGGGTCCGAGTCCAGGGGCGTCTCCAGAACTGTTTCCTTGGGGGGCCCGGGGTCCGAGTCCAGGGGCGTCTCCAAAACTGTTTCCTGGGGGCCCGATGGTACCAGGGGTGTCTGTTTCCTAGCGGGGGCCACATGGTACCAGGGGCCTCCAAAACTGTTTCCTAGGGGGCAAGATGGTACCAGGGGCACCTCCTTGAAAGTGCTTTAATTTATTTCAATGTTGTGTTTTCAGGGCCACAAGTGCTTGAAAGTGCTTGAATTTTAGTTTTAAGTGCTTGAAAGTGCTTGAAATTACAACTCTTACAAAATTGGGATCAGACTGTATAGTTTAGTTATTACAAGGAGAAATAAAATCAGTTAGATGAAACATAACTAGATGTTTACAGCATGATATAATGTACATAATTGTGAATTGTGAAAAGCAGAAAAAATAATTATGAATATATATATTCCTGTAGATTTTACCCCCGGGATAAGGTGCTTGAAGATTTTGAAAATTACCCTTCAAAGTGCTTGAAAAATGCTTGAATTTGACCTTGAAAAATGTGTAGGAACCCTGAAAAAGTTTTCCTAGGGGGGGCAGATGAGGCCACTCAAATTCTTGGGGTGGAACCAAAACTAAAGGCCGTCATTACAGGATTTTATTATACTGTTCTGTTGTGGTTGACAGGCTCAGAAATACTTAAAGGAACGCCTACTGATAATAGTACTACTGTTGTTGCTTTAGTGAGCGGCTGCGCGCGCAGGGGGCCCAGACCCACGCGTGGGGCCCGCGGCGGGACCGCGGTGGCGGGGCCGCGGCGGCGGGACCGCGGTCTGCTGCTGGAGTGGAAACAGATGTTCAGGTGCGCGTGCGTGCACGAGTCTTCCAGGCTCCCATTCAACTGGAAAGTAAAGAAAAAAAACTGAGTCGGAAAAAAGTCCCGAGAACAAGAGCCGCATTCAGAACTGATGAAGATGATGATTGTGATGATGAAGATGGTTCAATTTTCAATTCAATTCAATTTTATTTGTATAGCGTCTAATAGAACAAAAGTTGTCTCTAGACGCTTTCCAGAGACCCAGAACATGAACATAAACATAAACATAAACCCCGAGCAATTATTACATAAGCAATGGCAGGTAAAAACTCCCCTAGTGGGAGAAAAACCTTAAGCCAAACAGTGGCAAGAAAAACTCCCCTTTAGGAGGGAAGAAACCTGGACCAGGACCTGGATCATAAGGGGGGAACTCCTGCCGAGGGCCAGACTGGAGGCTCGGGGACGTCAACAGCACAGCAGGCAGGTGAAAGCAGCAGCGGGTTGACCGGGGGTGGGGACCGCAGGCAGGTGGAAGTAGCAGCAGGATGACCGGGGGGGGGGGGGGGCGCAGGCAGGTGGAAGCAGCAACGGGATGTGGGGACCGCAGGCCAGCATGCAGCTCCCGAAGCCCCAGCCCAATCAGCAAGTCCCAGGTTGGGGTGCAGGGTCGGGGAAAGGTTGAGAAGGGGCAGGGCCAGGGAGAGGAGTCTTGACGGACAAACCTCTCCCCCGCCTGACCGGGCCGTTACCCTGCCCCTCACTCCCACTCCCACGCTGCAGGATCCGGTGTTGTGCATTCAGAGATGCTCTTCGCCACCGGCAGAGGATGCTGCACCATGAACAAAAGAGAAAAAAGAGGAGAAAAGGGGGGGCCAGCACAATGATGATGATGATGAAGAAGAGGAAGATGATGGTGATGAAGATGATGATAGTGATGGTGTTGAAGATGATGATGATTATGAAGAGTTCTCCTCCAGCTCTGTGTTTAAGAGACAGAAACAGTCTGGTGCAAAAGTTTGTGCCCCCTTCTGAAATCCTGTTTGTATTTAAAAACACTTTAGTTAGTTAGTTAGTTGGTTGGTTGGTTGGTTGGTTGGTTGGTAAGTTAGTTGGTTAGTTAGTTGGTTAGTTAGTTAGTTGGTTGGTTGGTTAGTTGGTTAGTTAGTTGTAGGGGTGTAACGATACACTAATCTCACGATACGGTATGATATTATAGCAGTATTTTTTTAACAACCTTGAATGAGGAACATATGACTGGAAAAAATGGTCTTTTATTTGAAAGACACAAAATACAAAACAATGCTGTAAATTTGCCCTATTGTTACAGTGTGTAATGCTTTAGGTTTTAAAGAGAATGCCAGGCCAACCATTTTCCACAAACTGAACTAAAAGTAAATGTCAGGTTTGCATTATGCATCTTCAGTTTCATACAATAAAAATATTTGGCCACAAACTGAATAGTTTCTCTCATGTATGATTTGACTTTAACTAAAATTAAATAAATAAATAAAAGTAAATAAATACATACAATTTTACATCATAAAAAGATTGATTCATGCTCACCTTATAAGTGTAAGAGGAGATTTATTTTTGTTAAGAATGTTATTTTGGTAATTCAGGGTTCATTATTTTATAAATATATTCTTTATATTCTGATGTAAATCAGGGACTATAATGACACTAGTCAGTTTATCTGTAGTGATTAGTCTGTTTTAGATTGGGCGGAGTGATACGCCACAGTACGGCACTAGGTGCTGTGTTGATGTTCTAAAATCCTACACTGTTGAGGGACATTAAAGTACACTGGAACTCAGCAGAAGTTGTCCCTGTGTTTATCCTACTCACGACCCGAAAAAGGTTTAATTTAATAAGGTAAGGCTTAACTCTACACCAGCCTTACATAAGTAAAAGTTCAGAGCTCAAAACCCCCCAAGAGTCCCGTGATCGGGACCAAAACGGGACTAGTTTCTTCTGTGTGGAGTAAGATTTTGGTCCGTAGGTCGAGGCGCGGTCGTTACTAGTCAACACAATAGATTAATATTAATAATCCAATATCACGATACAGTTTGTCACCTCCACGACACGTTTCGTGACATTTTTGTATCGCGAAATTTCGTGGCACGATATATTGTTACACCCCTAGTTAGTTAGTTAGTTAGTTGGTTGGTAAATTAGTTGGTTGGTTAGTTAGTTAGCATAAAATAAGCCTAACCTTAAGCCTCATAGCGTTGCTAGCAGAGCAGCTAGCTTCAGGTCCAAACATCACTGCTCAGCTAAGCCGGGTCCGGTTTTTACAGGTTCTTTATACGGTGGAGGAGCTGTGGGATCAAACGCGTCCAGTGAAGCGCCGGACCTGGCTGCTGGTACGGCTCGTCGCCGCGGCGATGACCTCGGTCTAACCTTGTCCCTCCTTCCTGTCCGCAGTTCTGCGAGTGGCTGAAGTCGCTGATCCGGGACCAGCGGAGCCTCGTTGCCGCGGCGACGCTGGGCCTGCTGTCCGTGCTGTGTGTGGGCGTTTCCCCGGCGACGGCCCTGCCCGCCGTCCTCGTCCCCTTCACGCTTTGGATGGCCAGCTAGGAGCCGCCGGGGCCTCCGCCCGCCGGGGCCTCCGCCCGCCGGGGCCTCCGCCCGCCGGGGCCTCCGCCCGCCGGGGCATCCACCTTCAGCTTCTCTCCACAGACGTCTGCAAGCAGAGGAAGAGCAGAGGAAGAGCAATGAACTTGCCCGTTACCATGGCAACCGGTAGTCAAACAGAGATTCTGCGTGAACGAGGTGAAACCTGAAACCTGAACGATGATGTCATCACCTAAAGGGGGAGGGGCGTCCAGCAGAGGGCCAATCAGAAGGCTGCAGGCTGCAGGGGGGGCGGGGCCTTAAAGGGAGTCAACGAAGAGAGGAAGAGAAGGTTTTGGTTCGTCGCCCTGAATGATAAAAACAGAGAGAATAAAACTCTCAACATATGAGATGAGTGCGTGTTTAAATCAAACTTTAGGCTCCGCCCCTGAAGAACGACGCTGAAATTAAACTTATACCGTGACTTCCTCTGGTCAGCGGACGTCTCTGCGAAGACGCTGGACTCTAGACAGATGGGAGGGACGTCCTCGCGACCCGGCGACCTGGCGACCCGGCGGGCGCTGTGTAAATACCTGTAGATAACCCGACCAGAAACTATTTTTTACTGTTCTGTAACTCACTCAGCTGTTTTATATAAATAAATTAAAGTGAACCAGAAATGTTGTTGTTATTATTTTATTATTTGATCCTTTAAAACCTTTAAACCTGTCTGAAGTCACATGATGATCAAGTTATAAGTTAAAAGATCAAGTCATAAGTGTGTGTATCTGTGTGTGTCTGTGTGTGCGTCTGTTTCTGTGTGTGTGCGTCTGTTTCTGTGCGTGTGTGTGTGTGTGTGTGTGTGTGTGTGTGTGTGTGTGTGTGTGTGTGTGTGTGTGTGTGTGTGTGTGTGCGCGTGTGCGTGTGTGTGTGTGGGTCTCTGTCTCCCTCTAGCGGTCATTCCTGGGAACTGCGTTTCCCGGTGAGTCTGCGGGCCGTCTCATTTCCAGAGCAGTTTCTTATTTCTTATCTTCACAAATTAATTAAATAAAATATTTATGTTTGTTTTTATCACCATTACAAAGACAAAATAGATTATTGTAAATTATTGACAAATACTTTTTGCGCCGGGAGGTACGGTGGGGCCCTGGCCGGGCTCGGAGGGCCGGCCCCCGTCAACTGGATGGCCGGTGGGGGAGCGTGGGCGTCCTTCCAGGACTGGCTCTGCTGGTCCTGCCTCCTGGCTTTGGCCTCCCCTCCCCCTCCTTACCCCCCCTTACACGACTCATACGCACATAGGCGAAGGGGTGGGGGGTCTGGAGCGTGGGGGGCATTGTCCCGCGTGGCCTGGCAGTCCCCGCCTCACGGTTTTAACAACACTGTAGACACTGCACATTCAACATTTAATAAATACATTTAACAAGGACACTTAGTTCGTGACGGGGGGTCGGTGTCAAATTGATACCCTGTCCTCCCCCTGCATTAATTACATGCACTGAACACCAGGGTCGGGAATGGGGCCCACATCATCCGCGTTCCCTTGCCGGCCTGGGATAGGTGGGTCGCGATGCCCGGGCCTGGGGTGCTACCTGGCGGTGCTGGACCCCCCTGGGGAGGGGGAAACGGTGCGTGAATGTGCGTCCTTGTCGGGGAGAATGCGGTATGAAAGGGTCCTGCCATGGAGAATTTGGGGCTCCATTGGCAGGACAACAAAATGTAATAATTTATTGATATTATTACTATACAAAGATGGTTATTAATATTATTATTATCATTATTATTGTTATCATCATTATTGTGTTTAGTATATTATTATTATTATTATTATAGATATCGGATAGATGAATGGATGAATGAATGGGATGCCTGGGTCTGGGGCCCTCCGTTGTCGGGGGGTGTTGGGGGGTTCCCTCTCTCCGGGCCCGTCTCCGGTCCCCCCCGCTGCCTCCGCGGCGGGGTGCCCCTCTGGTCTTGGAGGGCCACTTTTGTGGGGGCGGGTGCACCTGCCCGCGTCAGCAGCTGGGGCGGCTCTGTCTCTCCGGGCAGGCTGGCCCCTCGCCGGGTGGGGGTCGTTGGCCTGGAGGGTGAGGGCCTCCTGGCCACATGTCCGGCCCGGGCCGGGTGGTCGGGGTTCGCCTGGCTCCTGGTCCGCCGCCGCGGGATCCCTGGCTGCTCCTTCCCGTGTCGTGGGGGCCCCGCCCGCGGGTGGTGGGTTTCCTCCCGCCCTCTTCTCCCCTCTGTGGGGTTGCTGGTGGCCTGAGTTCCGGGTTCTTCCTTGTTGGCCTCTGGTCTCGCGGGTGGCGGGGTTGTTCCCCCCCCTCCCCCACTATAGATACACTTCAGGTGGAGCCTGTTTGGATCACACACACACTCACTCACTCACTCACTCACTCACTCACTCACTCACTCACTCACTCACTCACTCACACACATATATATATATATATATATATATATATATATATATATATATATATATATATATATATATATATATATATATATATATATATATATTTATATATTCATATATGTACACATACACACATAGCTACACATATGCATACACACATACACACACACACACACACACACACACACACACACACACACACACACACACACACACACACACACACACACATACAGCCACTTAATCATATAAATATACACACACACATACACACACATAGCCACACACACACATACACAGCCACACAAACATATACATACACACGCACGTATATACACACACACACACACACACACACACACACACACACACACACACACACACACACACACACAAATACACACACACACACACACACACATAGCCACACAGACACATACACACACACACACACACAAATACACACACATACACACACACACACACACATAGCCACACAGACACATACACACACATAGACAGATACACTGGCTTTTTCATCTGCATGCTTGCTCTGTAGTTTTTGGGGTTAGTTAGTGGTAGTTTAGCTCATACCGTGTTCGGATCTCGAGATTTGGGTCGATCGCTGCTTGTGTTTTGGTCAGCTCCGTGTCGGTTTTGTGTTATTTGTTGCAGATTTCCAGTGCTTGACGTGTGACTCCGTGTGTTCCTGCTTCCTGGATTGGCAGTGGATGTACGTGTATATATACCGGTATGTATGTGTATGCGTATGTATGCGTATATATCAGTATATATACTAAATATAGTAATAATGCACATATATATGCCTTAGGTTTATACCGGCATGGTATCAAGCATTAATACGTGTGCAGACAAGGTAAAAAAAAAGAAAGAAAAAGACAAATACTTTTTGATCGATATTACATTTCTTCATGTCAACATTATCAACTTCCTGAGACATTAGAAGATAAAACTCATGTTCATTGTTTAATTATTTAATCGATCTAAAGAGGATGAGGAATACGGGTTCATCTGGGTCCAGAGCAGGGGGTCCAGATCCAGATCAGCGGGTCCAGATCCACCACCAGGGTCCAGATCCACCACCAGGGGGCGCTGAAGTTCAGAGAAAGTTGCAGCTTTGGGTTTTTTTCTGCATCTTTCTCTCAACTTTGTGGCTCTCAGACGACAAACGTGGAGAAAAGCTGACGTAGATGAAAAGGTGGAGGAACCGGTCGGTGAATGTGGGACTTGCTGGCTGTTTGAAACCTCCGTCCTGTTCCTGCTGCAGGAACTAATCCCCCCCTCCGGCCCCTCCCATGCCCCCGCCCTCCCCCGGATCAATAAAAGCCCGGCGGGGAGACGCCTCGCCCCGAGACTCCCACCATGTTTCCTCTGGAGCTCCTCGCTCTGCTCTTCATCTCCGCCGCCGCTCCTCCAGCCCCGAAGGAGGAGAAGAAAAAGGAGGAGGAGAAGAAGAAGGAGGGGCAGGGGGCCGGGGGGGCGGAGAGCAGACATGACCTGGTCTTCAGGAGGGGGGACCTGCTGGAAGTCCCCCGGACTCTGTTCACACACTTCGGGATCTACCTGGGGGGGGGCAGGTGAGTCCAGGGAGGAGACCTGGGGGGCTGGCGGCGCTGCCATCCCATTGGTCCACAGCTGATGATGTCACGCTGTCCTTTTCCCATCATGCAGAGTGGCGCACTTCATCCCCGACATCATGCCGGTGGTCTCGGAGGACCGGCTCCGGATCCGGCAGATGGTGACCAACACCAGACTGATCCTGGGAGTCCTGGCCAAGGTACCGGACCCTGGACCGGGTGGACCAGGTGGACCAGCTGGACCACCTGGTCCAGCTGGTCCAGCTGGTCCAGCTGCTAACATCTGGGGGAGGGCAGGACGTGGGGGGGGCTGTTGTTGGTCCTCGTTGCTTTAGCTTAGCTTAGGCTAACCTGCAATGCTAATTTGCGATGCAAACCCGTAATGCTAACCTGTGATGCTAACCTGCGATGCTAACCTGCAATGCTAACCTGTGATCCTAACCTGCAATGCTAACCTGCGATGCTAACCTGTGATGCTAACCTGCGATGCTAACCTGCAATGCTAATTTGCGATGCAAACCCGTAATGCTAACCTGCGATGCTAACCTGCGATGCAAACCCGTGATGCTAACCTGTGATGCTAAACTGCGATGCAAACCTGTGATGCTAACCTGTGATTCTAACCTGCAATGCTAACCTGCGATGCCAATCTGTGATGCTAACTTGTGATGCTAACCTGCAATGCTAATCTACGATGCTAACCTGTGATACTAACCTGCGATGCTAATCTGCGATGCAAACCTGTGATCCTAACCTGCAATGCTAACCTGCGATGCTAGCCTGTGATGCTAACCTGCGATGCTAACATGCAATGCAAACCCGTGATGCTAACCTGTGATGCTAACCTCCGATGCAAACCGTTGATGCTAATCTGCGATGCTAACCTGTGATGCTAACCTGCAATGCAAACCCGTGATGCTAACCTGTGATGCTAACCTGCGATGCAAAACGTTGATGCTAATCTGCGATGCTAACCTGTGATGCAAACCTGTGATCCTAACCTGTCACGCTAACCTGCAATGCTAACTAATGTTACCCGACACCCCAACAACCGATCCCTCGGCACCGACCCAGAACCGGTTACGTTAACGGCTCAACCAGACACTCGTCTCTGTAATGAATCCAGCGCTAGTGCTACGTAAATACAGCGACAGCTAGCCTCTGCTATAGCCGCCACGCTGCTGTAAAGTGGTTATTATGGGATGTTGGTGTGATGTCACTGTCTCGTGTGTCCAGTGCGGCAGTGTGAGAGTGGACTCGCTGGAGGACTTTGCTTACGGAGCGGAGATACTGATCAACCCCATGGACCAGGTGATCAATAACCGCAGGAACCGATAAGGTCGGAGCTCTGAGACGGAAATGGTTGTGACGTGTTTTAGTCCGGGGGGGACTGAGGGTTCTGGGGGGGTCTGGGCGGTCTGGCTGGGAACCAGTGCAGGTCCCGCTCACCGGTTCTCCTCCCCAGATGTGCAGCCGGAAGGCGCTGGGTGGAGAGGAGGTGGCGCAGCGGGCGGAGAAGCTGCTGGGAGACGTCCCCTACAGCCTGCTGTGGTACAACTGTGAGCACTACGTCATGTACTGCCGCTACGGCACCGTCACCAGCTTCCAGACCTTCCAGGTAGGAACCCCACCCCCAACCACACCTCAAACCACACCTCAAACCACACCCCCAACCACACATCCAACCACACCTCCAACCACACATCCAACCACACCTCAAACCACACCCCCAACCACACATCCAACCACACCTCCAACCACACCCCCACCTCCAACCACACCTCCAACCACACCTCCAACCACACCCCCACCTCCAACCACACCTACAACCACACCTCCCAACCACACCCCCACCTCACTCTCAACCACACCTCCAACCACTCCTCCTTTTTTCCACTCTGACTGGGTCAAAAATAAAATTAGGGTGCTTTTCTCTTCCGGCTCTCGGCAAAGGCGGACGCTTTTTCTGCTCCTCTCCCTTATCTATCTGCCCTGCTACTGCTTTTGTCCTGTCTCGTCTTCAGAGTCTCTCCTTTTCACTCCTCCGAAACACAATCATGGAATTGATTAACTGGTCTCTCAGCACAATTGACCAAATTTTTGCGACGAGAAGTCAGGGGGTAAGGGAGCCCTCTTGCGACAAGACATTTTTTGCTGGATACACAATGGATTCCTGGAAACATTGGAAACCGTTGTGCTTGGCGATTCTGTCTGTCGAGGACATTGAAGATGCCTACATAATTGGATTTATGATAGCAGGATTTCTCCTAATTGGAGGGGGGATTCCTGGTCTACCGACAAACGCGTAAGTCGTTGACAGCTGCTTTGGCCCTCTCCGAGCTGCCGGACGTGGCTGAAACGATCAGCTCCGCGACCAACACTCAGACTTTAACGCTGGGGGAAAAAAGCCGCAAGCTGGATGCGATTCTTGAACAGAATTCAAGGCTGGCGGCGGTCTTTGAGCTCATTGCCAAGATGGAGAAGACCTTGGAGAAGTTGGAAGCTCGGCTTGGCGGGAACTGATCACAAATTCGTCTGTTTGGAGTCGCCATTGATGAACCAGAGACTAAAGGCAGACGGAAAATTACTGAGTCTGTCTGTTTTCTTTCAATACATTGTTGATTCTATAATCTGGCCTTGACAGAGCGGTTTGGCTGATTGCTGTAGTCACAATCTCCCTGATGGAATGTAAACAAGGTGACTCTGCCCCCACTAACCCTCCCCTCTCCCAGGAACATCTGTGGACCTGTTTTCAGAACTGACCGAGCCGTCTGATAACATCAAGGACATTGGCTGAGGAGCAGCTCTGAGCGAAGTTCATGGAGTCACCACTTACACACACATTTGCTGATAACCACACCTCCCTCTTTCTCAACGCCTTACTCGGCCCTCCCTCTTATCAGCCCCCCCAGCACAGTCTCCGGGTTTCGAGCGCCACGAAGCCGCGGCGATCACCTGGATGTGCTGTGCCCGAATTGAAAAATTTTTAATTTCACCATGCCGCGCTGTGACGACATCTCGGCACGTCCAATAGGAGAGAAGGGAGAAGAGAGAAAGTTGTGTCCAATAGGAGAGAAGGTGGAGGCTCAGCGCCGACTCTTCTCCTTGCACCGCGGTAGCACATACACATGAATGGAGTTGTGTCGGTTGCTGTGTCGACTATGTTCTCACTGCAAACGCACCGCTCAAGGTCTGGAATGGAAGCGAGCCGAGAACCTAACACCAACCTCTCCTAGGAGATCTCGGCTCGCTTGTTTTGTCCCGCATTCGGGCGCGATTGCTGTGTTCACATGTACCAAACGATCCAATCTCTAGGGGAAAACGCTCCCTGTCTCGGAACAACTGCTCCAAACGGGATAGGTGTGAAAGCACCCTAAGAAAGCATCTCTTCCAACTGACCCCGTCTGACCCTGTGTGACATCGTTTCATACGAGGCCTTTAACTTTACGAATACAGACAGGAAGTCGTCACCACCACAGGAAGTAACCTAGTGGAACCAAACGTCTCCGTCCCGTCTGGTACTTCGTCCCTTTTATCCGGTTCAGGCTCAGAGCAGAACTGGTCTCAGAGCTTCAGGAAAAGCTGAATTACACAAGAATCCCTGCTGCAGATTAGTGCCGGTCACCTCTGGGACTCGTGAGTAATCCTCGCCGCCGCGGCAGCGTGACATCACAGAGCTCCTTTGTTCCTGCAGGAGGAGGTCGGGGGTCGGGAGGTGGTTGGAGGTGGTTGTGAGAGAGGAGAAGGAAACTCACGCTCACATACAGTAACGGGGGGACAAGCAAACCCCCCCACAGACCTCAGTCCTCCTGCAGGTCCAGGTCCAGGTCCAGGTCGACGCTAGGGATGGGCGGTATGGACTAAAAAATGTATCACGATAAATTCTGGCATTTATCCCGATAACGATAAAAATTACGATAAAAAAAAATACCAATTCAACTCCACCTTTGTAACTATAAATCTATCACCACATTCAGCCCCCAAATCACTGCTCTAAAAGAATACTAAATGCTACTAAACTACACCAATTAAATTGAATTAATAAAAACCAATTAAATGAGTTATACCTGTACTGCAAAACTGGAATGACTCAAGCTCCTCGTTCTCAGATCTGACATGTTTGTTACACAAACACGTATCAACGAGAATTTATTCTTTCTTTCTTTCTTTCTTTCTTTCTTTCTTTCTTTCTTTCTTTCTTTCTTTCTTTCTTTCTTTCTTTCTTTCTTTCTGGCTCATTTCTTTCTTTCTTTCTGGCTCATTTCTTTTTTTCTTTCTTTCTTTCTGGCTCATTTCTTTCTTTCTTTCTTTCTTTCTTTCTTTCTTTCTTTCTTTCTTTCTTTCTTTCTTTCTTTCTTTCTTTCTTTCTTTCTTTCTTTCTTTCTTTCTTTCTTTCTTTCTTTCTTCCTTCCTTCCTTCACGTACGTTGTGCATTGATTTAACGCAGAACCATAAATCAGCTTTACACAAAAACGTCAAAGGGAATTTATAGTTTTTACCCCAAGATGACAAATTCTTCCCATGGGGAATTGTTTTGACGGTTTATCGTGAACGGTAAAATATCACCCATTCTTAGTCGACGCCACCTCCACTTCCAACCTTCAACCTTCAATCTAGAAACAAACTAACCCAACCAGATCCGACATGTTTGTTACACAAACACGTAATCAACGCAAATTTATTCTCTTTCTTTCTTTCTTTCTTTCTTTCTTTCTTTCTTTCTTTCTTTCTTTCTTTCTTTCTTTCTTTCTTTCTTTCTTTCTTTCTTTCTGGCTCATTTATTTTTTCTTTTCTTTCTTTCTTTCTTTCTTTCTTTCTTTCTTTCTTTCTTTCTTTCTTTCAGGCTCATTTCTTTTTTCTTTTTTTCTTTCTTTCAGGCTCATTTCTTTTTTCTTTTTTTCTTTCTTTTTTCCTTTCTTTCTTTCTTTCTTTCTGGCTCATTTCTTTCTTTCTTTCTTTCTTTCTTTCTTTCTTTCTTTCTTTCTTTCTTTCTTTCTTTCTTTCTTTCTTTCTTTCTTTCTTTCTGGCTCATTTCTTTCTTTCTTTCTTTCTTTCTTTCTTTCTTTCTTTCTTTCTTTCTTGCTCATTTCCTTCCTTCCTTCCTTCCTTCCTTCCTTCCTTCCTTCCTTCCTTCCTTCCTTCCTTCCTTCCTTCCTTCCTTCCTTCCTTCACGTACGTTGTGCGTCGATTTAACGCAGAACTATAAATCAGCTTTACACAAAAACGTCAAAGGGAATTTATCATTTTTACCGTGAGATACAAATTCTTACCGTGGGGAATTTTTTTGACGGTTTATCGTGAACGGTAAAATATCGCCCATTCTTAGTCGATGCCACCTCCACTTCCAACCTTCAACCTTCAATCTAGAAACAAACTAACCCAACCACCTCCAACCACATTCAGCCCTAACCCCCAACCTCACCTCCAATTTCTTCTAAAGTCTAGACCAGGGGTCGGCAACCCGTGGCTCTAGAGCCGCATGCGGCTCTTTATCGCCGCCCTAGTGGCTCCTGGAGCTTTTTAAAAAAATGTTTGAAAATGGAAGGGAAATATATTATATATTATTATATTATATTTTTTGTTTTAATATGGTTTCTGTTGGAGGACAAACATGACACAAACATTCTTAACATTTTCCAATGCTGTAAAAATGTGTAGAATAAATACAAAATTTCAACATTTCTGTTAACGAAGATTTGCGTCAGATCCTGGACCACACGTTTCTACCAGCATGGTGGGGTGCCCGGCTGTTTTAAACAAACCGGCGGATGTGTGATGGGCCATGGATCCCAAAGGAAAAAAAAGATAAGAATAACTGAGGAGAAAACAGGATTCAGCGTTTTTTGGACCGATTCATTCATTGCCTGAATGTTTGCTCTGTAGCGAGAAGTTGTCCAATAACAAAAAGTAATGTGGAAAGACATTTCCAGGGAAGGCGTGCTACATTTGCAGCCGAGAACCCAGTTGGGAGTGAGAGAAAAAGTGCGATTGCATTAATTCTGGAGAAATTAGAGAAGCGCAAAAATAGATCAAAGAAGTGGAATGCGTCTCCAAACTCCACTACTGCTGCAAATTTTGTTGCAGCCGGGGAGATAATAAAGTGTGGAAAACCGTTTGCAGACTTATTTGCTGACTTCAAAAACAAAACTGAGACAATACAGACTCTCTCTGCTAAGACAGTGAAGGAAAGGGCCATTAAAATGACAGGCAACATCACCATCAGCCAATCAAGGACATAAATTCAGCGGCAGCTACTCAATTATTGTGTTTAGTCGTGTGATGTGATCGATATTGAGCAAACTGCGCTTTTATGCAGGTATGTGAACTCTTATGTATTTGTAGCCAACTTAGTCATTTTGATAGTAGGCTAATATAACTAATATAGAAACATGCAGCATGTGTTGTCTTCATTCTAAGGCTGATACCAGACTTTTTCATTTTTTGCGGCTCCAGACCTATCTGTTTTTTGTTTTTTTGGTCTAATATGGCTCTAAAACATTTTGAGTTGCAGACCGCTGGTGTAGAGTCTCCATCTAGTGGTGCTTCAGGGTTCATGTTCTTCTGGGCAAAAAGATTCTTATAAACCGACACCATCGGTTATATCTGAGACTGTAATGAACGATTCATCAAAGGTCCCGTTCTTGAGCTGCTGCTGAAGCTCATTGGCCGTTCTCAGCATTGTTGCTAAGCGACCAACGTTATTGATACAGGAAGTGAAGAAGCGGGGAGACTGTTTAGAATGCAGAACACGATGCACAATGCAAATCCACACAGTACCTGCTGAAATGAAGGCTAGAGGGGCATTAATGGGAGCATTTAAAATAATGTTTTTATTTAAAGTAACTAAAGAGTTACTTTTCATTGTAACGCATTACCTTTTGGTCTAAGTAACTTAGTTACAAACTGAGTTACTTTTTAATGACGTAACTAATAACGGTAACTAGTTACTATTTTTCAGTAACTAGCACAACACTGCCAGTTTTTTCTTCTTTTTTTTCTTTTTTTCTTCTTTTTTCCTTTTTTTCTCTGTTTTTCTTCCTTTTTCCTTTCCTTTTTAATCTCAACATTTTGACTTTTTTCACAAAATTTGGAATATTTCCCCGACTTTTAGATTTTTTTCTCAAAATTTCGACTTTTTTCTCAACTTTTCAACTTTTTTCTCAAAATTTCGACTTTTTTCTCGAAATTGTAGTTCAACTTTTTTCTTGAAATTTCGACTTTTTCTCAACATTTCGACTTTTTTCACAACATTTTGAATATTTCCTCGTCTTTTCGACTTTTTTCTCAAAATTTCGACTTTTTTCTCAACATTTCGACTTTTTTCTCGAAGTGCATAATGAAAAAAGAAATCTTCCCCCAGTTATATCTAATATAGAAACATGCAGCATGTGTTTCCTTCATTCTAAGGCTTATACAAGACTTTTCATTTTTTGCGGCTCCAGACATATTTGTTTT
Source organism: Cololabis saira (assembly GCF_033807715.1). Taxonomy (NCBI): domain Eukaryota; kingdom Metazoa; phylum Chordata; class Actinopteri; order Beloniformes; family Belonidae; genus Cololabis; species Cololabis saira. The sequence continues at coordinate 6,907,219 of NC_084606.1, read as the reverse complement.
TTGTGTTTTAACTAAAAAGTTACTTTTCATAGTAACGCATTACTTTTTGGTCTAAGTAACCGAGTTACAAACTGAGTTACTTTTTAATGAAGTAACTAATAACGGTAACTAGTTACTACAGTATTTTTCAGTAACTAGCACAACACTGCCAGGAAGTAGCCGTATCCCAGCATGCCTCACTCCTCCGTCGACCTTCACGCGGGCGTTTCTCTGGTCTCCTCAGTTCTGCAAGACGGTGAGGAATCTGCTGCTGAGTCGGCGCGTTGCCAAGACGACGGGCGCCCTGGCGACGTGCCTGCTGGTCTACGTGAGGGCGACGAGCGCCTGGTCCGTCTCGCTGGCGCTGCTGCTGCCCTTCCTCATCTGGATGGCCTCGTGAACGCCAGGACACGTGCTCGGACCAGTCATGTTTGGTTGAGAGGAAGCCCCGCCCACATCACCCCGAGGGGCGGGGCTTCTCAACACGGGGGCGGGGCCACTTATTGATTTCCTGCTTCATGTTTCCGTCTCCGATCACATCGTTTTCAGTCTTTGATGTTTCTTTCCTGCTTGATGTTGAATAAATTCTTTCCTTTCAGTCGTAATAACTTTATATTTTTCTTTATACTTTTCTTTATACTTTATACTTTATAGAATATTGTGATTTTCTGTAATGCAAAAATGTCATACATTCTGGATTCATTACAAATCAACTGAAATATTGCAAGCCTTTTATTATTTTAATATTGCTGATCATGGCTTACAGCTTAAGAAAACTCAAATATCCTATCTCAAAAAATTTGAATTTTCTGGGAATCTTAATCTTAAACTGTAAGCCATAATCAGCAATATTAAAATAATAAAAGGCTTGCAATATTTTAGTTGATTTGTATTGAATCCAGAATGTATGACATTTTTGTTGTTTTAATTGCATTACAGAAAATAAAGAACTTTATCACAACATTCTAATTTTCTGAGACAGTCCTGTACGTTTCTTTTTGAAACAATACTGTAAGTGTGAATAATCAATATTAGTCTGATCATTATCTTCATGGACAATAACATAATAAATGAGACTGAAGTTTCCACCTTTAAGGTCACGTCCTGTTTGAGTTTTCTGGTAATCTGCTGTCATCTCTAGAAAACAGTGATTCTCAACCGGGGTCCGCGGACCCCTAGTGGTCCGTGGTGTAATTGCAAGGGGTCCGTGATAATAAAATGTATATATTTTTAAAAGATCCTCTGACATTTATAGAAATAGATTAATATTTTACTCAAATGTGGCCGAGACCTTTATCTACCTAAACTACAGAAGGTCACATGACCTTCTTTTACTCTTTACAAGTGTAATTCCTTTTATTTTAATAAGAAATCTTGCTTTGTTGGAGTTACTCAAATTAAGAGCCCCCTTCAATTCTAGTAGTAACACAAAGAAGAAGAAGAAAAAAGAGGTAGATGATGATGGATCATTTAAAAAAAGACTAGGGTCCTAAGAGTTGATCACAACCTGTATGGTAGGATAGCGCGCAACCCGCGGCCGCCCTAGTGGCTCCTGGAACTTTTCAAAAATGTTCAAAAATTAACTTTTTTTAAAAAAAAAATTCTTTTTTTTCTTTATTTCCTTTTTTTCTCTTTTTTCTTCCATTTTCCTTTCCTTTTTAATCTCGACATTTCAACTTTTTTTTCAACATTTTGACTTTTTTCCCAAAATTTCGACTTTTTTCTCAAAATTTCGACTTTTTTCTCAACATTTCGACTTTTTTCTCAACATTTCGACTTTTTTTCCGACATTTCGACTTTTTTCTCGACATTGTACTTCAACATTCCCTTTTTTCTTCCTTTTTCCTTTCCTTTTTAATCTCGACATTTCAACTTTTTTCTTGAAATTTCAACTTTTTTCTCAACATTTCGACTTTTTTCATGAAATTTTGGAAATTTCCTCGACATTTCGACTTTTTTCTCAAAATTTCGACTTTTTTCTCAACAATTCGACTTTTTTCTCAACATTTCGACTTTCTCTCGCCATTTCAACTTTTTTCTCGAAGTGCATAATGAAAAAAAAACTCTCCTCAGTTATAACTAATATAGAAACATGCAGCATGTGTTGTCTTCATTCTAAGGCTGATACAAGACTTTTCATTTTTTGCGGCTCCAGACATATTTGCTTTTTGTGTTTTTGGTCCAATATGGCTCTAAAACATTTTGGTTGCCGACCCCTGGGGGGTCCACCTTACCTGCAAGGTGGCTCTTCAGGAGGTTCTGAGATGGATTAACGTTTGAACGCTGGAAGTTGTTCCTAAGCTTCCACCGAGAACCCCACCGAGATGAGAACCAGAAACTTTCTCCCCGTGGGGAACACCAGGGCTCACCACTGAGCCCCCTACTGCTCTGCTTCTGGATTTTGTCCATTTTCATTCACAAACGTTGTCTCCGCGGCTGGTGGATCCGCTGAGCGGGTTGGGAGGTGGCGTTTTCATGCCTTTTGGCCATTCGTTTACATGAAAACGAAGTTCAAAGTCACCAAAAACCATAATTTCTGAAAATTCCAGCCAAAGTGGAGATTTGCAAAAACTCTGTCTTCACATTTGCTTGTAAACAGAGGGAAACTGACATTTATGCGACAGAAACGTCACCAGCGTCATGTGTGCGATCTGTGTTTACAATTTGTTTGACCACTGTAGTTAATCTTGTCATTTGTTGTAATAATTTACATTTAATACTTTATATGCTTTATATTTAATGGTTTATATTTAATGGTTTATATTTAATGCCTTATATTCAATGGTTTATATTTAATGGTTTATATTTAATGATTTATATTTAATGCTTTATATTCAATGGTTTATATTTAACGCCTTATATTTAATGTTTTATATTTAATGGTTTATATTTAATGATTTATATTTAATGGTTTATATTTAATGCCTTATATTCAATAGTTTATATTTAATGGTTTATATTTAATGATTTATATTTAATGCTTTATATTCAATGGTTTATATTTAACGCCTTATATTTAATGTTTTATATTTAATGGTTTATATTTAATGATTTATATTTAATGCTTTATAGGGTTTATATTTAATTCTTTATATTTAATGCCTTATATTCAATGGTTTATATTTAATGCCTTATATTTAATGATTTATATTTAATGGTTTATATTTAATGATTTATATTTAATGGTTTATATTTAATGGTTTATATTTAATGATTTATATTTAATGCCTTATATTTAATGATTTATATTTAATGATATATATTTAATGGTTTATATTTAATAATTTATATTTAATGCTTTATATGATTTATATTCAATGGTTTATATTCAATGGTTTATATTTAATGATTTATATTTAATGCTTTATATTATTTATATTCAATGGTTTATATTTAATGATTTATATTTAATGCTTTATATTTAATGCTTTATATAAACGAATCAGCTTACCGGTTTGCTGTAGCCCCGCCCCCCACGTCTTAAGGACGCCGCTGATTGGTGGAGCCGGTGCGGCAAGGTGTGACGTCACTGACGTCCGGCGTTGCCCAGGCGACACTTTTTTCCCGGGGAAGTTTTAGCGGCGGAACGAGCTTCGGATTCCGTTAAAAAAACGGCAAATATCTCACTTTGAGGAGAAATGCAGCAGCACATGGGAGGTGAGAACTCACGAGAAACACTTACACTTTATATTCCGATAAGCGGCGGGGAGCAGTTCTTTTTTTAGGGAAACAAAACTCCCCGTAACACCTTTATAAAGAGCAGCGAGCGTTAGCCGCCTAGCCGGTGTTCTGCCAATTTCTGCTCCGTGCCGAGAAATGCTACTTGGTGGTTCTGCGCATGCGCACAGTCGATTTTCAAAGTTTGCATCATTTCTTGCACGATGTAAATTTGATAATATGCACAGGTGGGTAGAGTAGCCAAAAATTGTACTCAAGTAAAAGTACTGTTACTTCAGAATAATATGACTCAAGTAGAAGTAAAAAGTAGTCATCCAAATAATTACTTTAGTAAAAGTAAAAAAGTACTTGGGGAAAAAACTACTCCAGTACTGAGTAACTGTTGAGTAACGTCTGATTTATTTTTTTAACACAACCATTCAAACAGACAAAAGTACAAAATAATCATCTTCAGGCAAATTAAATCAATAAATCAATCAATCAATTATTTTTTCTTCTTTTTTTTCTTTTTTTCTTTTTTTCTTCCTTTTTTCCTTTCCTTTTTAATCTCAACATTTCAACTTTTTTCCAAACATTTCGACTTTTTTCTCAACATTTCGACTTTTTTCTCAACATTTCAACTTTTTCAAATTACATCAATAAAAAAAATTAGAATTAATAAAAAATAAAAAATAGCTTAGATTAAAATAATCTTAAAGTACATTCAAGTACTTTAATAAATAATAAAATAAATAAAATAACAGAATAAAAAAATAAATTAAGCACAAGTAGCACAAAATGTCAAGCCTTTGTACTTTTCTTTTTTAACCAGGCAGAACTAGAACAAACATGAACTCATAGAAACTCTGTGTGTGTTTGAGTCTGTGTAAATGTGACAAAACATGCAAAAACAAACATTTTTCCCAAAGAATCACTCAGTGATGTCATGAGATTGACGCGTACGTGGATAAAAGGGATAAAAGAAAAGTAACAGCTCAACGTAGCCTAATGTAGCGGAGTAAGAGTAACAGTTTCTTCTTCACAAATCTACTCAAGTAAAAGTAAAAAGTATAGTGATTCAAAACTACTCCCAAAAGTACAAATTTTCCCAAAACTTACTCAAGTAAATGTAACGGAGTAAATGTAACTCGTTACTACCCACCTCTGATAATATGGGTTGTTGAGTATTTGATCCTTCAAAATACACTTACCCATGACATGAATTGCATTACACTTAGTGAACATTATACGATAAAGAGAAAAAAAAACAACAATTATATCGCTTTATTTGATATTCATTAATTAATTAATTCATTGGCCTTTATTTAACCTGGCAGGTCATTAAGAACACATTCTTATTTACAATGACGGCCTGGCAAGACCGTTTGGGGGAAAGGGAAGTGGTTTAGGGAGTAAAACACAGTAAAATTGTAGCTCTACAAAGGTAGAAAACCATTAGGGAGCATTTTTTGGAAAAGCAGCAGAAATTGGCAGAACACCGGCGGTTGGATAAATGTATAAATGTGGGGTTTATACTCTGTTCTATCAGCTCACATTACTTCTTAGTGATAATAATGGTGTTAAAACTCGTGTGTTGGCCAGATGGGGCCACTTCAACTCTTGGGGTGGAACCAAAACTAAAAGCCATCATTACAGGATTTTATTATACTGTTGGAGTAAACAGGCTTACTCGTTTGCATATATTAATGGTTAATACCATGTTGGTAAAAACCTAAGGCATATATATATATATATATATATATATATATATATATATATATATATATATATATGTATGTATGTATATGCATTTTTAATATATAATACATATCATATATATTTAATATATCATATATATTTATTTTATTAATATGTATAGGCTTTGTATATATCTATTTTTTTTATTTTTTATTATTTTTTATTTAAATTATTTAAAAAAAATGTTATTATTAGGCTCAGAAATACTTAATGAAACGCCTACTGATGTGCATTTTGCCCAAATGATTTGGGATGAAACTCATAACTGACGATAGAATCTATGTGACCAAAACTAAAAGCCATCATTACAGGACTTTATTATACTGTTGTAGTAAACAGGCTCAGAAATACTTAGTTTTTTTACTTTCTAACTTGTCTGCATATATATTAATGGTTAATACCATGTTGGTAAAAACCAGGAATATATATATATATATATATATATATATATATATATATATATATATATGAATGAAATGTGACCGGAAAGTAGGGCTGCAACTAACGACTATTTTAGTAGTCGACTAGTCACCGACTACTGAAAAGATTAGTCCACTAATCGGATAATTAGTAATTTTTTCTTAAATTTAGTATGAGGTTGCTTTAATTATGTGCCAAATGATAATAAACACAAGAAAGATGGGTACTTCAGTGAAAAATAGATATTTTGTTCTACTTTAGTGCTGTTCATCCAATAAGTAAATAAAATGTCCTATCTAAAACCAAGGACAGGCACAGTGCTCAGTCAGTATAGACATAAATCCATGAATAAATAAACCTCTGTCCATTATTTTTCATTTTGTAAGAACAGGCAAATGTGTTATATACAAAATTAATAATAAAATAAAAATAAAACGTCTTGTATTCTCATACAATGCTCATACAGGTGAGGATGACACCTCATACAGGTGAGAATAACACCTCATACAGGTGAGAATAACACCTCATACAGGTGAGAATGACACCTCATACAGGTGAGAATAACACCTCATACAGGTGAGAACAACACCTCATACAGGTGAGAATAACACCTCATACAGGTGAGAATAACACCTCATACAGGTGAGGATGACACCTCATACAGGTGAGAATAACACCTCATACAGGTGAGAATAACACCTCATACAGGTGAAAATAACACCTCATACAGGTGAAAATAACACCTCATACAGGTGAGGATAACACCTCATACAGGTGAAAATAACACCTCATACAGGTGAGGATAACACCTCATACAGGTGAAAATAACACCTCATACAGGTGAGGATAACACCTCATACAGGTGAAAATAACACCTCATACAGGTGAGGATAACACCTCATACAGGTGAAAATAACACCTCATACAGGTGAGGATAACACCTCATACAGGTGAGAATAACACCTCATACAGGTGAGAATGACACCTCATACAGGTGAGAATAACACCTCATACAGGTGAGAATGACACCTCATACAGGTGAGAATGACACCTCATACAGGTGAGAATAACACCTCATACAGGTGAGGATAACACCTCATACAGGTGAGAATAACACCTCATACAGGTGAGAATGACACCTCATACAGGTGAGAATGACACCTCATACAGGTGAGAACAACACCTCATACAGGTGAGGATGACACCTCACACAGGTGAGAATGACACCTCATACAGGTGAGAATGACACCTCATACAGGTGAGAATAACACCTCATACAGGTGAGAATAACACCTCATACAGGTGAGGATGGCACCTCATACAGGTGAGGATAACACCTCATACAGGTGAGAATAACACCTCATACAGGTGAGGATGACACCTCATACAGGTGAGGATGACACCTCATACAGGTGAGAATAACACCTCATACAGGTGAGGATGACACCTCATACAGGTGAGGATGACACCTCATACAGGGGAGGATGACACCTCATACAGGTGAGAATAACACCTCATACAGGTGAGGATGACACCTCATACAGGTGAGGATAACACCTCATACAGGTGAGGATGACACCTCATACAGGTGAGAATAACACCTCATACAGGTGAGAATGACACCTCATACAGGTGAAAATGACACCTCATACAGGTGAGAATGACACCTCATACAGGTGAGAATAACACCTCATACAGGTGAGAACAACACCTCATACAGGTGAGAATAACACCTCATACAGGTGAGGATAACACCTCATACAGGTGAGGATAACACCTCATACAGGTGAGAATAACACCTCATACAGGTGAGAATAACACCTCATACAGGTGAGAATAACACCTCATACAGGTGAGAATAACACCTCATACAGGTGAGAATAACACCTCATACAGGTGAGAATAACACCTCATACAGGTGAGAATAACACCTCATACAGGTGAGAATAACACCTCATACAGGTGAGAATAACACCTCATACAGGTAGGGCTGCAACGATTCGTCGACGTCGACAAAAATCGATAATCAAAATTGTTGACAATGAATTCCATTGTCTCCAGACGTGTTTTTCCAACGGAGTGAGGCATCTCACTTCAATCCAATCTCTGCGCAGAGTCGCGCAGCACGATAGCGTCTCAGCAGCTGCGGGTAATAAAACTTCAAAAGTTTGGGAGCATTTTAGCCTCGATACGGAGAATAAAAAGATAACTCGCAAGGTTTGCAAAGCAGAGGTTGCTTTTCACCGGAGCACGTCTGTAATGCATTTGAAGAAAAAGCACGTTGGAGTGTTGAACGAAACGGACTCGCCTTGGTAAGATATTAAGCCTATTTTCATTTGTTAAATTAATTTGTTTCCTTCGTTAACTTTGTTTATTTCATGTTATTTATTAGTATTATTTGAGCCACTCACAGCCTACTCTCATTGCTATAACCTCAATCACATAATTGATGCGGTGCGAAAGGAGAAAAAGCTTGTGTGATGACAATGATGGATTTGACCTGGATGTGACCTATGTCAATTATCCATCAAGCTCACAATGATCATGTTAACATTAAATCAGATAAATTTGTCTGGACATTTCTCCTGCGGGACGGGAGAAGACACTAAATCAATGCATCTCTATTATTGTGCATGAATTCTCAGAGTTTTGCGGGAGCAGGATGAAGAAAACAGTCCTGCTATATCAGGGCTCTAGTGCCATCTTTCTGGTGTTTATTATCATTCGCCACATAATTAAAGCGACCTCATACTAAAAAAAATACTAATCTCCCAAAGATTCTTTTTTTCAGACAAATTCCCACTCCTTACCTTCAATCTGACAGTTTCGGCAGTTCTCCCGCCTTCCTCAAAGTTTGAGGAATCGTTTATTTTATTTGCAGCTGCGTTTCTTTTTATTTGCAGCAACACTATTAAAAGTCTTGGCCAACATCCCTCAAATGTGTCTAAAAGAGTGTAACAAGAAAAACTTCACTCTAGTACTCCATTCCTGGCTTTTTATGACAGTGTTTTTTTGCGCCGTGAAAAACGCTTCCTTTTCCCCCTTTCCTGTCAATCATTGCTCCGCTCCTCCTCCAAACCTCCTCCTCCAACCCAGCCATACGCTCACAGCGGCGTCGGAGAGTTAAGCCGGGAGCGACAGGCGAAGCATGCACGGAAAAGCAGGAGGGCGAACCACAGCAAACAATCAAAAATAAAGGCATGCAAGCAGCAGTGTCCCCTTATCTTAAGTCCAGTCAGTGGCCGCGGGTCTTCTTAGCAGTTTTCCTCCGGTGATGAGAACAGAAGAGGCTCTAAACAGCTCCGTGTTAAGCCTGATTTATGGTTCCGCGTTAAATCGACGCAGAGCCTACGCCGTAGGCTCTGCGTCGGTGTAACGCGGAACCATAAATCATCCTTTATGATGCGCTGGAGAGGAGCGGAGGCAGGGAGGTGGGTGGAGGGGGCGGTGATTTAGCGGGCCCTGACGTCACGGCCCGCCACCAAACCAGATGCGCCGTTTTTGCATAGTTATGCGGAAAATCCCAGAAAGCACACAATACACTGAATGTTAAAAGTTTGTTGTTTTTTGGGTGTAATTGATGTCAAGACACCCAACAAAACACAAAAAATCAAGAAAAATGTGTTTTTCATGTCACAATACCTATAAGAACAGGTGGGATTTATCATCACTGACTACTTACTAGTGTGCGTACGACCGGCATCCGCACGTTTGATAATTACGGATTTTTTTTTACTTGCACACACTTGCGCACGGTTGATGAATGAGGCCCCAGTCCTGCTGGTATTATGCTGCATAATGAAAGGCGTTTACTGACTAAGTTGGACATGACTGAAAGCATGATGGTGAAATCCCCCCCCCCCCCCTCCACTCATTTACGGACTGGTAACTGTGTGTCTGTTGGACAGATGGGGACACGGCGTCCAACGGAGACGGGGACGAGGACTGCGGGGACGTCCGTCTGCAGATGTTCAGAGACGAACTAAAGGCGTCGTGCGTGAAGGAGATGGCTCTGCTGGCTCTGATGGAGAAGACGGGCTACGCCATGGTGCAGGAGAACGGCCAGAGGAAGTTCGGCGGACCCCCCCCAGGTACGCTGCAGCACTGGTCTCCAACCCCCGGACCGGTACCGGGCCGTGGGTCATCTGGTACCGGGCCGCACAGACAGAAAAAATAATTTCTGTTTCATCCCCGACTGATGATGGTTGACTCTCAAACTGATGGTTCACAATGTTTTTATTCCTTGGATGTAAATACACTGCAAACACACCGTAAGAGCTATAAAGGAATAAAATAAAATAAAGTTAGTCTTTCTACATTCATATAAGTTTCATTTAACTTAAATACAGACCGACGCAGCTGCTTGCTTGGTGGGTAATAACAGTTACCGTTAACCACAATACATGAGTAACCATGGCAACCAAACTCAAGCTGGACATAAATACGGCATAAAATTTGCAAAGAAAACAAATCCTTATCAGCAGGTGCTTTTTGTGTCAGTTAGGCTCCACTTTAGCATTCAAGACACTAGTTTAGTCTTTCAGACACACTTTCTACTGCCGTTAAACTTTTACCGTTAAAGTCCGAAGCGCCGGATGTTTACGATGTCTCGGTGAGACGCCTTCAAAATAAAAGCACTTAATATCGGTCTCCTTAATATATAACAAATAAAATAAAAGCCTGGCTTTAAATAACGTTAATGCAGGGGTTTCCAAAGTCAGTCCTGCATGTTTTGGTTGTTTCCCTGCATCAACACACCTGATTCTAATTAATGGTCGTCACCACCTTGTCATCAAAGTCTGGATAGTTCTGTTGATGACCAAGCTCCTTTTATCACGGTTTGATAAAAAAACGGACACATCTAAAACATGCAGGACACCGGCCCTCGAGGACTGACTTTGGACACCCCTGCGTTAATGAGAAAACAAACATAAAAACACATTTATAGAAATACTCATATTAAAGGTAATTTACATTACACATTTCCATTATTTTATTTTATTTTTTCGAAAATTATGTTTTATTATTATTATTATTATTATTATTATTGTTATTATTATTATTATTAATACTATAGAGAAAATACCAGTTTTTAATGCCGATCTTGTCATTTTATTTAGTTTTTATCAGCTACACCCTTAGATTGGGCCGTGAAAATATTGTCAGACATTAAACCGGTCCTGGTTCAGAAAAGGTTGGGGACCGCCGGGTTAGAGGGAGCAGGGGAACGGAGTACCGTTTCTGACCACGTGACTCTGGTGATAGACTGACCTTGTGTGGTCAGAAGCGGTACTGCTGTAGAGACGCTGTAAAGACGTGAGTCTGGACACAGAAACACAAGTGTACATAGTGAATCCTTACAGGTACATCAGTGATAAACTGTGCAGAAAGGAAGGTGTGAATGGGACCTGTGATAAATCAAACCCCACTCTGGTGTCAGTATTACGGTGGCCGAGACCTGCCATTGATGAAAATAAAAGTAACGCTGCAAACAGAAACAAACGCTGCAGCAAATAAAATAAACGCAAAAAAAAAAGAAACAAATATATAAAGAAACCCCGCTGAAAATAAAATAAAAAAACAACGCAAATAAAAAAGCCACAACGGAAGTGAATTACCGGGGACTATTTTTGCCGATGCACCGGTGTTGCACATTAAAAATTACACGTAGCGACGTTGAACACTAACCTTTTCACTTATTCTCTCGTTCGTTGTTCTTCTTATTCCTCGCTCTTCTTATTTCTTCCTTTTCACTTACGTTCTCTTTGTCTTCTTCTTCTCCTCTCATGTAAAAAACACCGGTGCATCAGCAAAAATAGTCCCCGGTAATTCACTTCCGTTGTGGCTTTTTTATTTGCGTCGTTTTTTTTTAATTTGCAGCAGCGTTTCTTTATATTTGCCCGTTTCTTTTATTTGCAGCGTTTCTTTTATTTGCAGCAGCGTTTCTTTTTATTTATTGGCAGCGTTTCTTTTATTTTCAGCAATGGCGGGTCTCGGCCACTGTACAGTGTCATATGGCGAGAAAATCAACTCAAAACTTTTAATACACACACTTTTGCGTGTGTGTTTTATCTGATTTGTGCGTAACTTGCTCGAAGTTTTACGGACTAAATGATAATTAAGAATTCAAAAAGCCTCCTACACACACAAATCGTTAAATACACACAAATGGTTTTGAGACTCTTTTCCTCCAAGAATCCTCACAGATCTGTCCGTACATGGTGCATTTAAGGACTGGTGGAAAGCCTGGTCATCTGAGTTTCATCAGAGTCCAGTGTTATTTCTCTGATACTTAGTAACCGACTCTAAGAAGGTAAACTCACTTCAGACCACCGTCTTCTTGCTCCTGATTTGATCGTCAGTGTGTCCACCGAGCGGTCGTTGCTTTAAAACATGTAATTACATTTGTACGGCTAATAAATGCAGATCTGTCCATATAAGGAATTATAGACTATTACAAAGTAAATGTGTTATAACCACGGGGTGCTGAGATATTCTCTCCTACACAGGCCCACAATTGTTCACAGTTGGTTACAAGTTCAGAGGAAACTAAGTATCAGGGAAATAACGCTTGACTCAGATGAAAGTTCAGATGACCCAGCTTTCCACCAGTCCTTAAATGCACCACGAACAAATCTGTGAGGATTCTTGGAGGAAAAAAGTCTCAAAACCATTTGTGTGTATGTAACAATTTGTGTGTGTAGATTTTCACTTAAAATAAGCAGAAAAATCTGCCAGTGGAACAAGATTTTTTGCTTGTAATGAGAAGATAAATCTCGTCCCACTGGCAGATTTTTCTACTTATTTCAAGGGAAAATCTACTTGAAACAGGTGAAAATTGTCAAATAAGTTATTTTTCTGGTGATGACTCTTGTTTTAAGTGTAATGAAATTTTTTGACTAAAAATTAGACATTTTAACTAGAAATAAGACAAATATTCCTGGTAAGATTTTGAGTTTTTGCAGTGTAGATAGATATATGGACGGACCGTTGAGGGGCCGATCGTCCCCGGTCTCCGGTCCAGTCCCAGACCGTGAAGCTCCGGCTGACCCCGGCTCTGCTGTGTGTTCAGGCTGGGAGGGCCCGGCCCCCCCGCGGGGCTGCGAGGTGTTCGTGGGGAAGATTCCCAGAGACATGTACGAGGACGAGCTGGTGCCTCTGTTCGAGCGGGCCGGCCGGATCTACGAGTTCAGGCTGATGATGGAGTTCAGCGGGGAGAACCGCGGCTACGCCTTCGTCATGTACACCAGCAGGTGACCCGCACACACGCCTCACAAGTACCGTATTCTCCTCACTGTAAGGCACACCTTCAATGAATGACGTATTTTAAAACTTTTTCCATATATAAGGCGCACCGCATTATAAGGCGCTTAAGTAGAGGCTGGGGTTACGTTCTGCATCCCTTAGACCAGGGGTCGGCAACCCGCGGCTCTAGAGCTCTTTAGCGCCGTCCTAGTGACTCCCTGTAGCTTTTTCACAAATGTTTGACCTTTTTTTCATTTTTTCTTCTTTTTTAAATTTTTTTTCTCTTCTTTTCTCTTCTTTTTTTTCTTTTTTCTTCTTTTTTCCCTCTTTTTTTTCTTTTTTATTCCTTTTTCCTTTCCTTTTTCTCGACATTTCGACTTTTTTCTCAACATTTCGATTTTTTTCTCAACATTTCGACTTTTTCCTCAACATTTCGACTTTTTTCTCAAGATTGTACTTCAACATTAATCTTGACATTTCGACTTTTTTCTCGAAATTTCTACTTTTTTCTCGACATTTCGACTTTTTTCTCAACATTTTGACTTTTTTCTCAACATTTCGACTTTTTTCTCAACATTTCAACTTTTTTCTCGACATTTCGATTTTTTTCTCAACATTTCGACTTTTTTCTCGACATTTCGACTTTTTTCTCAAGATTGTACTTCAACATTAATCTTGACATTTAGACTTTTTTCTCGACATTTCGACTTTTTTCTCAACATTTCGATTTTTTTCTCAACATTTCGACTTTTTTCTCGACATTTCGACTTTTTTCACAAGATTGTACTTCAACATTAATCTCGACATTTCGACTTTTATATGTATAATGAAAAAAAAATCTTCCCCCAGTTATAACTAATATAGATACATGCAGCATGTGTTGCCTTCATTCTAAGGCTGATACAAGACTTCAGACATATTTGTTTTTTGTGTTTTTGGTCCAATATGGCTCTAAAACATTTTGGGTTGCCGACCGCTGCATTAGACCAAGGGTCGGCAATCCGCGGTTTACTCTTTCATCCTTATACTACGGCTCCGAGTGGCTTGGGAAAATAAATCACAAAAAAAACAAAAAACTAAGTATTTAATCGAAGTGTATTTTATTTGTGTTAGTTATTTAATATTTTAGTTCTAAATTGGAAGATTATTGTGATCCTGACATATGAGAATAAATACCGTATTTTCTGGACTATAAGCCGCTACTTTTTTCATAGGTTTTCAACCATGCAGCTTATACAAAGGCGGCTATTCTGTGGATTTTTCTTCCACCGCTCGGGGCGCTCTAACCGGAATTAGAATCAAAACTAAGACAAAATAAATGCAAAGAGGAATACGCTACTTCTTCTTTAGCAGATAGAAGTAGAAGCAGATTTCAAACAGATAAATAGATAAATAAATAGCGGTTATTTTCTCTTGGTTCTGTCCCGTTTTAATCAGCAAAGTTGCTGCCGTGTTAAAAGACACTGTTAGGAAAGGATCTATTTAGGTACAAACATGTACATCATTTACAGTTCAAAATCCTTCTGTACATGTAGAAAATATCTTATCTAACAACATAAATATCTGCGGCTTGCAGATCTTTTTTTTTAAATAGAGCGGATGCGGCTTGTATGCAGGTGCGGCTTATAGTCCAGAAAATACGGTATATATTTTATTGTTTTTCGTCGCTCAAAATAAAGGTCATACTCGCGAAAGCCGGTATTCCCGCCAAAACGCCATCCATTCGTCGCGACTTTCAACCCCAGCAAGGCCAACTATGGAGAAATGTAAGAAAAGAGAAAATATCTGAAGAAAATGGAACATTCAATGATGCCTGGGCAGATTCATTTGCATTTAGCTCTGGTGAGAGTGGCCTACCAGTACGCCTAATTTGTGGAGAAAAACTGTCTAACAATAAACGCTCAAATGTCGCAAAACCTTTCAACAATACACACAGAGCCTTTGCTGAAAAATATCCGGAGGGAGAAGAGAGAAAAAAAGGCTGATCTGACGAAAAATCCCTTCAAGAAGTTGCGGCTCAATATTGATTCATATATAAGACGGATTATAAGGCGCATGGTCAGCTTTTGAAAAAATTGAAGGCTTTTAGCTGCGCCTTATAGTGCGGAAAATACGGTATCTCCTGCTCACCCGCCTCCTGCTGGGGTTGACAGTCTGAAGGTTTAAGAACGGTAGATTCACCTCAGAACAGGGAACAGGCCGGGCTCGTGTTCAGGGCAGGTCAGGATGAAGGTTGTTGGTTCTGCTCCAGAGAAGCAGCTCAGAAGGCCATCCAGACGCTGGACAACTGCGAGGTCCGTCCGGGGAAGTTCATCGGCGTCTGCGTGAGTCTGGACAACTGCCGCCTCTTCATCGGCTCCATCCCCAAGGACAAGAGGAAGGAGGAGATCCTGGAGGAGATGAAGAAGGTAGGAGCCGCCGCCACGCAGACCCGCCGGCCCCGGTCCCTGATCTAACAGCTCAGATCTAGGGCTGGGCGATATATCCAGTATACTCGATGTATCCTGGCTTCTACTCTGTACGATGTACAGAATGACTATACCGTTAATATTCAAGTAGCATTGTCACGCATTTGCTTTTAGCAGCGGGCATTAACTTACAGACTTTTTTTTTTTTTTTTTTTTTTTGCAGCAAACGGGTTTCACATTTTCAAAGCGTGTCCACAATTCTTTTAGTAGCACGGCAGTACGAAACCTAAGGTTAGGGCTGGGCGATATATCAAGATTTTAATATATATCGATATATTTTCAAACGGGATATGGTACGAGACAATATCGTTTATATCGATTTAATAAAAAAAAAAATATATATATATTTTTTTTTTAATGATTTTGATATAGCTTATTTTGTGACAAATTGACTTGAATTTTTTATTTGAGATTTGCACAAATATTTTGTTATTTGCACAACTGTCAACCTCAGTGGAAAAGTCTGCCTGTTACTGTCTACATATTAATTGCACAGTGTATTTTAATTTAATTGTTATGCAGGAAAGGGATATTTGTTTTTTATTCAAGAAGCATTTTTATTCTATATATGCAGGCAGTTTATTTTTATTTAATTTGTTTTATACATTTTGATATTGTGCAGATAAATAATAAATAATTATTTTTAAAATTAAAAATAAATAATAATGCAATAATACATTTTATTTTTAAAGGCGCCTTTCTTGGCACTCAAGGTCGCCGTACACAACATGTTAAAAAATAGAACCAGCAGAATACATTAAAAAAAACAAACATCTAAAAACATTTAAAAACAGCAGAGGTAAGAACATTAGAAGAAATGAACATTAAATGAGATAGGCAGTGTTGAACAGATGAGTTTTGAGTTGGGATTTATCTCATTCTCCACCCAACTGAGAATCATGTTATTTTTCTTCTGCATGGAGGTTTATGTTTATAGTCCGTCTCTCCCAGATTGTATAGAGTTCTTTGTAGATTTTGTTCTTTCTTTCTTTTTTCCTTTTCTTATCTCTTAATATGTTTGCTTAAAATGAAAAAACTGGATGGCGGATAAGAATATTACTGCTTTTACTTTGTGATACGTACTGCCATACCTAAATAAAGAATTCAAATAAATAAATAAAAACACCTTTAACAGGTGAGAGAGGACGGCTGCAGGTGGAGGAGAGAGGATGCCTGCTCTCTTTAACACCTGTGTGTGTGTGTGTGTGTGTGTGTGTGTGTGTGTGTGTGTGTGTGTGTGTGTGTGTGTGTGTGTGTGTCAGCTGACGGACGGAGTGATGGACGTCATCGTGTATCCCAGCTCCACCGACAAGAGCAGGAACCGCGGCTTCGCCTTCGTGGAGTACGAGTCCCACAAGGCGGCGGCGATGGCCCGGAGGAAGCTCATCCCTGGTAGGAAACCAGGACTAGTAGAGCTGAAACCAGGACTAGTAGAGCTGAAACCAGGACTAGTAGAACTGAAACCAGGACTAGTAGAGCTGAAACCAGGACTAGTAGAACTGAAACCAGGACTAGTAGAGCTGAAACCAGGACTAGTAGAGCTGAAACCAGGACTAGTAGAACTGAAACCAGGACTAGTAGAGCTGAAACCAGGACTAGTAGAACTGAAACCAGGACTAGTAGAGCTGAAACCAGGACTAGTAGAACTGAAACCAGGACTAGTAGAGCTGAAACCAGGACTAGTAGAGCTGAAACCAGGTTGTTTCTGTTCCACCCCCCTGTCAGCATGTGTCCACACTAGGAATGGGTGATATTTTACCGTTCACGATGTACCGTCAAAAAAATTCCCCACGGTAAGAATTTGTCATCTCGCGGTAAAAACGATAAATTCCTTTTGATGACATTTTTGTGTAACAAACATGGCGGAAGACGGAGTCTGCAAAAACAAGGAAATGGTTGTTACATTTTGATATAACGTTTGACTATTACGAAAAAAAAATTACAATAGTATCTAATTTGTGGCATGTTCCAACCACAGGTTAATTTGCACATTTTATTTATATTAGAAGAGGTCATCACTGATTGGATTTTATTTTCAGTGAACTTTTATTTATTTGTCCTCTTTCTTTATTTATCAGGTTGTATTTTTTTCTACTTTGTGATTTTATAAGCTAAGAAAACTTGAAGGACGATGGTACTTTTACTGTTTGCACTGTTATCCCAATGTTTAAGCCATACAGTTTGAATAAATGTTGAATTTGTTCATACATTTCAAACTTGTTTTTAATCTGAGTCATTACAGTTTTGCAGTACAGGTGTACTAATTTAATTGGTTTTTAATTAATTCAATTTTAATTGGTGTAGTTTAGTAGCATTTAGTATCTTTTAGATCAGTGTTTTGGCTCCAAAGACTGAATGTGGTGATAGATTTATAGTTAAAAAGGTGGAGTTTAATTGGTATTTTTTTTATCGTCATTTTTATCGTTATCGGGATAAATGCCAGAAATTATCGCGATACATTTTTTAGTCCATACCGCCCATCCCTAGTCTGCGGTGCGTTCAGGTGCGGCCCGTAAAGCTGAGTTTCCTCCCCAGGCTCCCTGCAGCTGTGGGGTCACTCCATCCAGGTGGACTGGGCCGAGCCGGAGAAGGACGTGGACGAGGAGGTGATGCAGCGCGTCCGAGTCCTCTACGTACGTATCACCCAACAACCTGCAGGAACTTTAAACCACATTTTTATATACACCGGTACATGAACACAACCCCAAACTATTCATATTTATGAAACTAAAATGAAGATTAAAATTGGGAGAAAAGATTCTGTGGGTCAGACAAAGGACCAATCCCAATCCCCCCCTACTTTCTACCACTAGCCCTAAAAATGAAGCCACAGGCGTAGGGCCCTTGTAATCTTCCCTAGGGATTGGGACGTCACTGCGTGGTTTACCTTTGGGTACGTAAGCCACTGAGTGAATATTATGAAAGTAAAATATATATTTCTCGCTGGAAATGTAATCAAAACGCATTTTTATGCAGAAACTAACTCAAAATATTGATTTTATTCACTAAAAATGAAAAATGTCTTATGTTTTTTTGTTTGATTCAGTCTGAAAATGATGACGTAAAGCATTCTGGGAAATTTTCTCTAGCCCTCGGTCGCGAAGTCAGCACTGAAATCCCTCGCTGTGAAGGTCTAGACCAGGGGTCGGCAACCCGCGGCTCTTTAGCGCCGCCCTAGTGGCTCCTGGAGCTTTTAAAAAAATGTTTGACCTTTTTTTTCCTTTTTTCTTGTTTTTTTCTTTTTTTCCTTTTTTCTTCTTTTTTTCCTTTTTTTCCTTTTTCTCTTTTTTTATTCCTTTTTCCTTTCCTTTTTAATCTCTACATTTCAACTTTTTTCTCCACTTTTCAACTTTTTTCTCGAGATTGTACTTAAACATTAATCTCGAAATTTTGACTTTTTTCTCGAAATTTTGACTTTTTTCTCGACATTTCAACTTTTTTCACGAAATTTTGACTTTTTTCTCGACATTTCGAATTTTTTTACGATATTTTGACTTTTTTCTCGAAATTTTGACTTTTTTCTCGACATTTCAACTTTTTTCACGAAATTTTGACTTTTTTCTCGACATTTCAAATTTTTTCTTGAAATTTTGACTTTTTTCTCGAAATTTTGACTTTTTTCTCAACATTTCGACTTTTTTCTTGAAGTGCATGATGAAACTAATATAGAAACATGCAGCATGTGTTGTCTTCATTCTAAGGCTTATACAAGACTTTTTTGCGGCTCCAGATATATTAGTTTTTTGTGTTTTTGGTCCAATTAGGCTCTTTAACATTTTGAGTTGCCGACCCCCGGTCTAGATTCATACACACCAGCCCTCGTTATGTCCACTAGCCCTACATGCAAAGAGGAATTGGGACACCACTACCCTCACGGGAACGCGCAGAATTTAGGGGTAGTGCTGAAAAGTAGGACTAGGGGGGGATTGGGACTGGGCCTAAGTTCCCCCCGGGTCGGCGTGGCTTCACCCTCCTCGGCGCCGCCGACAGCTGACGGTGGTGTTTCCTCCTGCAGGTGAGGAACCTGATGCTGGACACCACGGAGGAAACCGTCCACCAGGAGTTCTCCCGCTTCAAGCCCGGCTCCGTGGAGCGGGTGAAGAAGCTCACGGACTACGCCTTCGTCCACTACTACAGCCGCAGCGACGCCGTCACCGCGCTGAGCCTCATGAGCGGCGCCCAGATCGACGGGGCCACCGTGGAGGTGGTGCTGGCCAAACCGGCCTCCGTCAGGGACGGGGGCGGCGCCGGGCGGAGGCTCAACGGCCGGGGATACCTGGGAAATATCCAGTCGGGGGGAGGAGGGGGCGACGGCTTGTTCCTGCTGCCGCGGCCCAGAGGCATGATGGGAGCAGACTCGCTGCTCAGGGCCCTGCCCCTGCCCACGGGCCTGGGAAACCCCTACAGCTCAGGACGCGCTGGCCGAGGTGAGAGCAGTGTGTGTGTGTGTGTGTGTGTGTGTGTGTGTGTGTGTGTGTGTTTGCATCAGTATGTCCAGTTCCACCGGTTCAGTCCAGTTCTAATTAGGTACTTACAGTGCGAAGGCCAGTACTGGAGTTGAGGGGGGATGAGGGGGATGGCATCCCCCCCTGAAATAAAAACGGTCCAAATCATCCCCCCCTGAAATAAAAACGGTCCAAATCATCCCCCCCTGAAATAAAAACGGTCCAAATCATCCCCCCTGTAAAACTGCCATCCCTCCTTTCCATCCCTTATGTCATTTCATCAATGAATGTGGTTTTACTGCTATTTCAACATTTAGAGTCATCACCAGAAAAATAACACCAGAAAAATAACTTATTTGACAATTTTCACTTGTTTCAAGTAAATTTTCACTTGAAATAAGAAGAAAAATCTGCCATTTATCTTCTTATTACAAGCAAAAAAGTCTTGTTCCACTGGCAGATTTTTCTACTTATTTTTAGTGAAAATCTACTTGAAACAGGTGAAAATTGTTGTTTTTTCCAGTGATGAGTCTTGTTTTACGTGTAATGAGATTTTTTTTACTAAAATGAGACATTTTAACTAGAAATAAGACAAATATTCTTGTTAAGATTGTGAGTTTTTGCAGTGATCCATGTTACTTATCCTGTGAAGGACAGAGTCATATTGATAAGTTCAGAAAAGTGTTTTTTATTGTTGTGTTTTGATGTATTTGATGTAAGCCCAGTGGATATTTAAAGCTTACAGAAGGCTGCATTTAACTGCTGCTATGTCATTCCTGCAGTATTTCTGCAGGTGTTTTGGTCACTGCTATTATTTGTAATATATTATATTATTTGTAATCAGCACAAATTATCTGTCCCCATATGATCAAATCCACCATCCCCCCTGATTTTTTTTTACAACTCGAGTACTGGTGAAGGTCCTATTGTATCTGTAGGAATTGTTCTTGTTCTCGTCGTTTTTATTTTTATTTTTCCGACGAAATGAGGGCTTTTTGTCCCCCTTAACGTGCCCCAAAAGTCACCAAATTGTACATGCAAGCCAGGCCTGGCAAAAAATTTGATATTTAATGGTTTGCATTAATGGGCGTGGCCTAATGGCAAAACTTTGTGCCTCAAGCCCCACAATACGGTTTGACGTACATGCACGAAAATCGGTACACACCTGTATCATGTCACAGCTTAAAGAAAAGTCTCTTGGCGCCATGGCCGAAACCGAATAGGAAGTCGGCCATTTTGAATTAATCGTGTCATTTTGGCGCAATTTATGCCATTTCTTCGGCAATTAATACGGCCCGAACCGTAACGTGCACCAGAATCGTCTAGATTCTGCGACGATGGGCATTACTTTTCTCTTTCAAAAGCGTTACCGTGGCGATGCTAGACGCCAAAAAGCGCGTCCCCCTTCATCTGATTGGTCCATATTTGATAGTTCCTACCTTCTGTCATAATTTTTGAATGGTTTGACATAAAGAGTCATGGGTGGTGTCTTTACTTAGTTTTGAGTCCTTGACTTTTATTGGTGAAAATTGCACGCGTGAGGGCCCGTTCATCGCTGCTTTCAGCTTTAATTAGGGCTTGTTTTTTTTAATCGCCATTTATTTACACATTTTTGCTTTTCTAAATTACCTTAAGGTATTTTTTTGTTGTTTGTTTGATGTTTTTAATACTGTTAACAACATGAGAAAGGGCAAATATGCTTCCTTTATGCCAATGTTTATTAAACTTTCCACAAAAAAAAAAAAAGGTTTTGGCCTGAATGTAACATTCCTTCATAAATACAAACACAATGTACAGTAATCCCCAACTTTACACTTAAGATTCCTAGTTTTTTTAAGCCGCTCAATGTAAAACAATGAACCATATGCATCACAAACATCGTATAAGAAGTGCATTGGTCAGTTAAATTCTCCATGTAATTATGTCTCACCTCATATGGAGGAAAATAAAAAAAAAGATTCTCCTAAATGGGATCAAAACAGGGAGATCCAAAAATAAATTGTCCAGGCGCCTGTTTTGCAAGCTGCTATCCAGCGCTGTCTGCTTTTGACGAGGGAGGGCTCTCTGTATCGTCGTGTGTTTGGCTGCAAGTATTTGAGACTCCACGTGCTTCGATGGTAATTCATTTAAATCCACATGCAAATAACTTTAGTCTTATCCAGCGAACCATCCGCATCTTTTTGGAAGTGAACTTGCCGTTCAAAAGTGCCTTTTTATTCTCCATCTTTCCTCGCTTTTCAACAAAGTTCACGCAGTAGTTCACCATACTTTTCCTCAAGCTACGGTGCCGTCGACCGCCAGAAATTATATAAAGCGCATTTTTTTTTTATCCTGCAGGTTAATCGTGCGTTAACGCGTTGTTAACGTGTTATAAACGCATTATTAATGCGTTATTAACGCGTTAACTTTGACAGCCCTAGTTCTAACAGTTCAGTTCAGTGATCCAGTTCTCCCGGTGCAGAACCTCGTACACAGGGGTGGGTAGTAACGAGTTACATTTACTCCGTTACATTTACTTGAGTAAGTTTTGGGAAATGTTGTACTTTTAGGAGTAGTTTTGAATCACTATACTTTGTACTTTTACTTGAGTAGATTTGTGAAGAAGAAACTGTTCCTCTTACTCCGCTACATTAGGCTACGTTGAGCTGTTACTTTTCTTTTATCCCTTTTATCCACGTACGCGTCAATCTCATGACATCACTGGGTGATTCTTTGGGAAAAATGTTTGTTTTTGCATGTTTTGTCACATTTACACAGACTCAAACACACACAGAGTTTCTATGAGTTCATGTTTGTTCTAGTTCTGCCTGGTTAAAAAAGAAAAGTACAAAGGCTGGAAATTTTGTGCTACTTGTGCTTAATTTATTTTTTTATTCTGTTATTATTTTATTTATTTTATTATTTATTAAAGTAATTGAATTTACTTTAAGATTATTTTAATTTAAGCTATTTTTTATTAATTCTAATTTATTTTATTGATTTAATTTGCCTGAAGATGATTATTTTGTACTTTTGTCTGTTTGAATGGTTGTGTTAAAAAAATAAATCAGACGTTACTCAACAGTTACTCAGTACTTGAGTAGTTTTTTCACAAGTACTTTTTTACTTTTACTCAAGTAATTATTTGGATGAATACTTTTTACTTCTACTTGAGTCCTATTATTCTGAAGTATCAGTACTTTTACTTGAGTACAGTTTTTGCCCGTCCCCCCAGTGTTTCCAGTGTTGTAGTGCAGCAGAGTGTGCGTGTCCCTCTCATGTTCCGTGTGTGTTGCAGCGGAGGATCCGGACCCCTGCGTGCTGCCGCTGCCCCCCTGCTCCCCCCTGGCCCCCACCAGCCTGCTGGCCCTGAAGCAGAGCCAGATCGGCTCGGCCGTGGCGCTGCTGGAGTACCACTGCTGCAAGAACTGCTGGTCCCCCCCCGAGTACCAGCTGTACTCCACCGGGGGACGGGACGGAGGCCTGCTGCTGCTGTACAAGGTGCTGCACCACCCATAACTACACCACCCATAACTACACCACCCATAACTACACCCACCCCCCATAACTACACCCCCCCCGCTCACCTGCAGGTTCTGGTGCTCACACCTCACCAACCTTTGACCTCTGACATGATCTCCACCTCATACCTCCCCTCTTGCTGCAGCTGCAGCCACTTTACCTTCAGAAATAACTCTGACCACCATCTTTTTATATATCTTTATTTAAACTCGAAAATCATTGAGGGCGAGCCCTCATTTACACTGACTACGTTTACATGCAGTCAAAATTCGGGTTATTGCTAATATTCCGGTTACTGAAACCTCCTTCCTTCCTTCCTTCTTTCCTTCTTTCCTTCCTTCTTTCTTTTCTCCCTTCCTTCCTTCTTTCCTCCCTTCCTTCCTTCTTTCCTTCTTTCCTTCTTTCCTTCCTTCCTTCTTTCCTCCCTTCCTTCCTTCTTTCCTTCTTTCCTCCCTTCCTTCCTTCTTTCCTCCATTCCTTCCTTCTTTCCTCCATTCCTTCCTTATTTTCTCCCTTTCTTCCTTCTATCCTCCTTCCCTTCCTTCCTTTTTTCCTCCCTTCTTTCATTCCTTCCTTCCTTCCTTCCTTCCTTCCTTCCTTCCTTCCTTCCTTCCTTCCTTCCTTCCTTCCTTCCTTCCTTCCTTCCTTCCTTCCTTCCTTCCTTCCTTCCTTCCTTCCTTCATTGGAAGCCCTCATTTACACTGACTACGTTTACATGCAGTCAAAATTCGGGTTATTGCTAATATTCCGGTTACTGAAACATTCGGAATATTCCGTTTCCATGCGTGAGCAAACAGGGTTATCCCTGTAAACACAGTAATTAGTCATTCGGGATATCTGGATCAAACCAGCGACGCACGGAGAACGTGATGACGCAATTACCGTCATTTCTGCTTCTTCTTCCTGTATCCATATTCAAAACAAATGCTGCTTCGCGCAACTTTTCTCTCTCCTTCTTGTAAATCTCGCTATCCCGGTACTTTCTACCGTCTACAAATGCAGAAATGTTCATATCCTTCATTACATTTATGAAGTGATTAGTCTCCTCCTGGTCTTGGTTTCTCCGTGTTTATAAGAACTTCCTGGACTCAAAAGACCAGGATTCCTTGTGAACAGAACATGTGCAGAAAACAAATTCATGTTCCGTTTGATGGGGATATTCAGTTTGGCGTTTACATGACCCAATATTCAGGTTTTAAAAGGAGTAACCCAGGGCTCATATTGGGGTTTTTAAAAACCCCAATATGAGCAAATTCAGGTTATTCAAAGGGGTTATTGGTGTTTACATGGCCGTGCAGATTCGGGTTATTGCCAATATTCAGGTTTTAAAAGGGTTATTGATGCATGTAAACGCAGTCTCTGACGTCGAGCAAATACAAAAGTAAAAAACAAAAAACAAAAACAAAACAACAAAAGAACAGTCAATTAAACAATTATGAAGTTACAATTAATAAATAATGTAACAATAAAGTCAGTTAAAACAGATACAAACAGTGCTTAAAAGATTTAAGATCAGGGATTTAAAATGACCAAAAGATACTAGTGAATTGATTTTAAGAGTGCTTTGTAATGAGTTCAAGGTGGATGGTGCAGAAAAGCTAAAAGCAGATCTACCAAGCTCAGTAAAGACTCGGGGGACTTGTATAAGCCAGTCAGTGGATCTAGTGTGTTGTGAACTAGCAGGCCAAGCAAGAGGGAGGAAACATAAGTCGGCAGCAAGCCAATAATAGCCTTATACATGAATAAATGAAAGTGAAAATCTGGCCTCTAAGAGAGGGAGGACCATCCAACCTTACTGTACAGCAGCAGTTCCCAAACTTTTTTAGCCGCGCACCCCCTTCTATGTCTCAACCCGGTTGACGCACCCCCGATCCCCCACCCCTTAAAAAAAACGGAACAAGCTTTATTATAGTCATATTAGAGTCGCCATGTTTATTCATGCTAAAATGACCAGAACACACATGTAACATAATAATCACAATCACAACAATGCGCTCTCGCATTTAAAATAAACTGAAACACTGTAACACAGTTCCAATATAATGAAACAAAGTTATGCGCAGGCTTCCACTTTTAAGAGCAAAGAGGATGGATGACATGCTCAGACTCAGTGGCAGAAAGCAGATAAGTTGAGGAAAATGTTAGAATATTTTGAACATTGAACAAAAATTGCAGCAAGTTTAAATGACCGTGGAAACTAACACAACCCGTCATCATAACACAGGTTATGGAAATAAAATTTGAACGCTAGTAATTTTAATTCTATTCCAATAAAGTTACACACAACATTAATAACAAAGAGCATGGCTCAGGAACAGATTAAAAAGTGCAGCGCATCTACAGTAGGTGGCTCAGCCTACAGGGAGAGAGAAAGAAAGAGAGAGGGAGGGAGAAACAGAGAGGGGGTGTGTGTGAGTATTTCCAGTATATTTGTAGCAATAATATCAATACCATTTGGCCAAATATTTACCCATATTAATGCGACGGGTGGGCCTGCATCTTGGCACAAAGTTCTCCGATGTTTGGCGCAATTGAAGACAGTTTAAGCCTCAAATCTTTCTCAACAGCATCCAGTCTTTGACGATGTTTTGTTTTAACTGCGGTCAGAGCAGAGAAACCAGCCTCGCATAGATACGTTGTTGCGAAGGGCATCAAAACTCTCAAAGCCTGCTTTGCCAGGACTGTGTATGATGACATTGACTCAGTCCAAAAATCCACAAGTGGCTTCCGTTTGAACTGCAACTGCAGTGCCCCATCAGATGACAGCTCGATCAGCTGTTCCTGCTCCTGAAATGACAGCTGTGGGACCGGGAGGGAAACTTCAAATGGGTTGCGAATCCACGCTTGAGATGTGTCTATGGGTGGGAAGTATTTCCGTAGCTGCTCGGCGAGTTGGTTGAGGTGTTCAATTATGAGACTTTTAACATGCTCACCCAGGTGCACGTCATTTTCCCCCAAGAACTCGTGCAGCGTAGGGAAACACAGGAGTGTGTTCCCACTCACACAGATCGCCCAGAACCGTAGCTTCTTTATCATGGCTTCAATCTTGTCTTGTGTGTTGAACACGGTAACACTGACTCCCTGCAGACTTAGATTCAGTTCATTCAGAGCCGAAAAGATGTCAGCCAGATAGGCGAGACTCTTCAGGAAATCTTCCTCATGCAGACTGGAAGCCAAATAAAATGGATTGTCCTCAAAAAATTGCTGAAGCTCGTGTCGCAGTTCAAAAAGCTGCGTTAACACTTTGCCGCGGGACAACCAACGCACTTCAGTGTGCAGCAGCAATGCTTTGTGTTCGCTGCCCATCTCATTGCATAACAGCGTGAACAGTCTTGCATTTAGCGGGCGAGCTTTAATGAAGTTCACCAGTTTCACAGCATCATTCAGGACTGCAAGGAGATCAGCTGGCATGTTTTTGGCTGCCAATGCCTCCCTGTGAACACTGCAGTGTAACCAGTGAATGGATGGACACACTTCCCTGATATGAGCTATAAGCCCTGTGTGCTTCCCCGTCATGGATTTTGCCCCGTCAGTGCAAATGCCCACGCAGCGTGTCCAGTCGATCCCGTTGGTCCTCATAAACGTATCAATTAAATTGAAGATTTCCTCTCCTGTTGTTCGGGTAGCAAGGGGCCGACAGAACAAAAACTCTTCTTGTACCGTGCCTTCAAAAAGGTAACGGACATACACCAAAAGATTGGCCAGATTTGCCACATCTGTAGACTCGTCTACTTGAAGAGAGTAAAACTCGCTTTTTATCATACGGCCGACTAATGTCGCCAGGATGTCTTCAGACATTGTATCGATGCGGCGCGACACAGTGTTATTTGATACCGGAATCATGTCTAACTTTTTTGCTTCTTTTTCGCCAATCATGCATCCTACCATCTCTTTGGCAGCTGGCAAGCACACGTCTTCGGCAATTGTGTGAGGCAGCCCCTTTCTCGCTATTCTGTAGCTGACAAGATATGATGCCCGTAATGCTTCTTTTGTAGAACGGACACATGAATGAAACTGCAGTTGTTTTTGGCTGTTTTGCAAATCCTCCAATTTTGATTTAAAAAATGTAAGGGGCTTTTGAATGAAGTGAGAATGCTTTGTGTGAAGATGGCGACGTAGATAAGAAGGCTTCAGGCAGCTGTTTGCGAGAACCTCACTGCACACCACACACTGCGGCTTTGGGCAGTCTGTATCACCAATCCAAGTGAAGCCCAGACCCAGATAATTTTCATCATATTTCCTTCTTTTTTTCCCCATCTGGTGTTCATCCTTTTCACCTCTTTTGCCTTGTTGCCATCTCCTTCCCTCCTTCGCGGTTTCCTCCGGCTCATCATTTTCTGATTCTAGCGCTTTTTCTTCTCCCGGCTCCGTTGCGATTATCTCCTCTGTTTTCTCCGATTCCTCACTCTGTCTTGGTTCCTCTTCTCCTTCATCACTAACTTTGATTTTAGATGTCCCACCTGATATTTTCCCTGATTTCAGCCAATTGAGCATATTTGCGAATGCGAGAATGAATAAAGTAGAGGCCACAAGCTAGGTGCAAATGCAGTGGTAGAAGAATATAACTTCTTCTTCTACGCTTCACTTTAAGATGACGTGTGTAACGCCCGCCAGGTGTGCCAGGGTGTGCCAGTGCCACCCACAGAGACAGCTGGCACAGCTGTTAAACCTAAGTTATGGTTCCGCGTTATATCGACGGCGTAGCCTACAGCGTAGGGTACGGAGCGACGCACAACGTAGGGTGCGCATCGCCGCGTACCCTACGCTGTAGGCTCTGCGTTGGTGTAACGCGGAACCATAAATCAGCCTTCAGACAACTCATCAAGCGGAGGGTGGATGGCGGACATGAGTTCCCGTCCATTATTGAAGTCTTAGACTCCTGCGACAAAGATGTTTTATCCAAGATTAACTGTTTGCATCGTATTCTGATAGCATTGCCTGTTACAAGTTGCTCCGTGGAGCCTTTTTTTAGTCGTCAACAGGACCAGAGCCGTCAGAGC
Source organism: Cololabis saira (assembly GCF_033807715.1). NCBI lineage: Eukaryota > Metazoa > Chordata > Actinopteri > Beloniformes > Belonidae > Cololabis > Cololabis saira. The sequence goes on along the minus strand of NC_084606.1, from coordinate 6,878,746 downwards.
GACGACGCTCACAGAGACTGAGGAGCCTCTCGTTGTTCATGTTTGAAAAAGATTTGAAATGTGCATTTTCTGTATTTAACAGCGTTTGTGTGTAATATATATTAGACCCTCCAGGAATCTGCAAAGAAAAAGTTTAAATTCCGCGGAGAGGAATTCTTGATTCCGCGGCTTGAAAGTTAATATTCCGCGGGCATTAAAAAATATATATTTTTAATGTAAAAATTAGGTACATTTTTACCAAAACACTCTAAAACTGTAAAACAGTGTGTAACATACTATTACTGGTTATAAAATAATGAACATCAACATTTTCTTTGTCCCACTTTGGCATATTTATTTGCAACGAAAAGAGAAGGCCATTTGCAGTAAATAAAAATATAAAATGCTGACACTTGGTCTGTGAAATGCAGTATAGTACTGTTCCCTGAACACTGGGAAAACCAGTGTTCAGGGAACAGTACTATTTGTCCTCGGAAGTGGGGATTTCCCAGTTCCCAGTCGGAATTTTCAACTGGAACGCCCCTTGAAGTGGGATTTCCTACTGGGAAAGTGGGAGAAGCTTCACCACCCCCGAGTTACCATTCCAAGATGGCTGCCATTCCCAGTTCCCAGTTCCGACTTCCGAGGTAAATGGAACGCGGCATTTGACTTACTGGCCACCGGACGGAGAAATCGCTCCATAACTGAAGGTTTTCTTTATGCTGTATGTAGTAATGTCTCCCCATATCTACAGTATGTAGTTAATAGTTTAAACTTTACTTTATGTCTCCGTGGAAGCCAAGGACCGATGCTGGTGACTGTTTGTTTCCTTATCCGGCTAGTGTTACTACGTATGTGCGACATCTAGCGGCCGGGATGAAAATTACATGTAAAAAAAGTGATTTTTCTGCACCAGACATTGAAATCCACGGAAGGTCTGTAAATCCACGGACAGCCGTGAAATCCGCGGAAATTTCCGCGATCGCGGAATCGCGGATTCCTGCAGGGTCTAATATATGATTAATAACAGCAGCACGTCATTATAGGCGCCCCTCTGCTCCTTCACCCGCCCCCCCCCTCTCCTCCCCGACACACACACTAGTATGAGCTGCAGCTCCAATGCGCGCCCTCTCGAGCACGCGCTGGAGCGCAAGTGTTTTGGATTGACGGTAACTTTATGGAGAGGTAGAAAAAAAAGAAGAGAGGAAGAGAGAGAGAAAGAATCGAGTGATTGACTGCTCCTTGCAGAAAGAAACTTGCCACTGAGGCGACTATTTGGCTTAAGGTTGGCCTGATGGTTTTATAATAAAACCATCAGGCCGTTTTCTGCATTTTCTGCAAAACGAATAATGCAAACTACAGATCATGTCATTGGCACCGAGGTGGCAAAGCGCATGTGGAGTGCGCTCTGAATTTGGGCACATCACCTGCTTTATAGGTCTGGGTAATGTACTCGCAAATATCCAGTGTAACAGTCTTTGTGAGGAAATATCTATTCTTCTCTTTGCACCTCAACAGACAAACAGTTGTTGCGTCTCTCTCATGGAAGGTGAAGCTCCTAAACCAGAATCGCGCAAACCCGAAGCACATGATGAGATGAGGTCTCTCCTCCTCCTCCATTTGCATAAATTGATGAAACCAAAACAAACTAAGCAAACATAATTCTTTTGGTAGATAGAGTCCAGTTACTACAGAATAGCCTACAGTTCAGTTGAATGGCCTAACGTTACACTCCCCGAAAAAGTGTGGGGTCTGACACATCCACAGCATTAATTATGCAGGGCAGGCTGCGAGAGTGCGGATGGGTTTTATTATAATTTACACATTCACCGGCTAGAAACAACAACAATCAAACAACAACAACCATTATTCATTGCATTATTACATTTGTGGGAAGTTATTACAACATTGAAAGTTGAAGATTTTCACTTCCCCACAAACGTAATAAATCTCTACAAACGTAATAGTTATTACATTTGTGGGAAATCGCGTGTTACGTTTGTAGTAGGCAGCGACTATTACGTTTGTGGGAAATGTATTACATTTGCAGGATTATTACATTAAAAGCTGCATATTTTTATTACGTTTGTGGTTTATTACGTTCATGGGCATTATTACATTGGCGGGTGTTACAGACGTGCATTTTGAATAGCCTGCATTTATTTATTCATTAAAATTACAGTTTTTGATTTAAAATTTTACAAAGGAAATGTTTATTTACACATCTTTATTGTGTAAAAAAAAAAAAAATGATCAGACCGCCATTACATTTTTCATCTC
>NC_084606.1:6867903-6875987 GCF_033807715.1 Cololabis saira | reverse complement strand
TCTTGCCGGAAAACTTCACACACTCGAGTCACGTTTGCTGAAGAATGGCAGAGAAAACGAGAAAACGCAGCCAAAATCCCACCTCCCCTCCATCCCCACGGACCACGGGGTCCGTGGGGATGGAGGCGTCTCCGTCCCCGCGAGGGCGGAGAGCGCGGTGCGGGCGGTGGTGTGCTGCGGTGCCGTGCAGGCTCTGGAGTAGTAATGGGTGATATTTTACCGTTCACGATATACCGTCAAAACAATCCCCCACGGTAAGAATTTGTCATCTCGCGGTAAAAATGATAAATTTCCGTTGATGTGTTTTTGTGTAAAGCTGATTTATGGTTCTGCGTTAAATCCACGCACAACGTACGTGAAGGAAGGAAGGAAGGAAGGAAGGAAGGAAGGAAGGAAGGAAGGAAGGAAGGAAGGAAGGAAGGAAGGAAGGAAGGAAGGAAGGAAGGAAGGAAGGAAGGAAGGAAGGAAGGAAGGAAGGAAGGAAGGAAGGAAGGAAGGAAGGAAGGAAATGAGCCTGAAAGAAAGAAAGAAAGAAAGAAAGAAAGAAAAAAGAAAGAAAGAAAGAAAGAAGAAAGAAAGAAAGAAAGAAAGAAAGAAAGAAAGAGAAGAAAGAAAGAAAGAAAGAAAGAAAGGAGCCAAACAAGAAAGAAAGAAAGAGAAAGAAAGAAAGAAAGAAAGAAAGAAAGAAAGAAAGAAAGAAAGAAAGAAAGAAAGAAAGAAAGAAATGAGCCTAGAAAGAAAGAAAGAAAGAAAGAAATGAGCCTAAAAGAAAGAAAGAAAGAAAGAAAGAAGAAGAAAGAAAGAAAGAAAGAAGAAGAAAGAAAAGAAAGAAAGAAAGGAAAGAAAGAAAGAAAGAAAGAAAGAAAGAAAGAAAGAAAGAAAGAAAGAAAGAAAGAAAGAAAGAAAGAAAGAAAGAAAGAAAGAAAGAAAGAAAGAAAGAAAGAAGGATACATTCCCGTTGATGACTTCTTTGTATTGGTATTTTTTTTATCGTTATCGGGATAAATGCCAGAAATTATCGTGATAAATCTTTTTGTCCATACCGCCCATCCCTACTCTGGAGCCACGGGCTACGCCGTAGAGTACGCGGCGACGCGCACCATTCTGCGTTGGTGTAACGGAGAACCATAAATCAGCCTTCAGTGTGTGCTGTTCTGGACTTCTCTGTTGTGCTCATTTTGCTGGGACGTCGGGTCCCTCGGGGCGTGGAGGGCGAACCGAACAGTTCGTTTTTATATCGAGAAAGAAAAATATATATATATATATATATATATATATATATATATATATATATATATATAATATGTGTGTGTGTGTTTGTGTATATATACACACAAGTCTTCCTTCTCTGCATGTGGACTTGGCAGGCAGTTTGAAACCGGTTCTAACTAATGAGCATAAACATCACATTTGTTTATCCTTCAACACCTTCCCCGACCTCACGCCGCTCAGCCACCTGTACAGAGTTTCACGAGTGTGGTGTGTGTGTGTGTGTGTCTGTGTGTGTGTGTGTGTGTGTGTGTGTGTGTGTGTGTGTGTGTGTGTGTGTGTGTGTGTGTGCAGGTGGTGCTGCCATCTACACGAAGAACCTACATCCCTGACAAGCTGTGTTTGCTGCTGGAGGACGCCAAGGAGCTGGCTGCTCAGACTGCCCTCTGGAACCTGGGTACTGCATGCACGCACGCACGCACGCACGCACGCACGCACGCACGCACGCACGCACGCACGCACGCACGCACGCACGCACGCACGCACGCACGCACGCACGCACGCAACGCACGCACGCACGCTAATATGACTCAAGTAGAAGTAGTGCTGGGCGATTTTGGACAAAAATAAAATCCTGATTCTTTTTCTCTGAAAACCCGATTTTCGATTTCGATTTTTTTGGTAAAACTACAAAAGACAATGGAATAAATTGTTTCAAATATTTTATCTTTATTTTTAAGAAAAATAGCAAACAAAAACAACCAAACAAAGATGCGAAAAAGGAAAATCGATTTTCCGATTTCCCTTTTTTAACATCGTCTTGATTAATAAATCCGATTTAGATTTAAAATCGATTAATCGTACAGCCCTAAGTAGAAGTAAAAAGTAGTCACCCAAATAATTACTTGAGTAAAAGTATAAAAGTACTCGGTGAAAAAACTACTCAAGTACTGAGTAACTGTTGAGTAACGTCTGATTTATTTTTTTAACACAACCATTCAAACAGACAAAAGTACAAAATAATCATCTTTAGGCAAATTAAATCAATAAAATAAATTAAAATTAATAAAAAATAAAAGATTGCTGAAATTAAAATAATCTTAAAGTAAATTTAATTACTTTAATAGATAATAAAATAAATAAAATAACAGAATAAAAAAATAAATTAAGCACGAGTAGCACAAAATGTCCAGCCTTTGTACTTTTCTTTTTTAACCAGGCAGAACTAGAACAAACATGAACTCATAGAAACTCTGTGTGTGTTTGAGTCTGTGTAAATGTGACAAAACATGTAAAAACAAACATTTTTCCCAAGAATCACCCAGTGATGTCATGAGATTGACGCGTACGTGGATAAAAGGGATAAAAGAAAAGTAACAGCTCAACGTAGCCTAATGTAGCGGAGTAAGAGGAACAGTTTCTTCTTCACAAATCTACTCAAGTAAAAGTAAAAAGTATAGTGATTCAAAACTACTCCTAAAAGTACAACATTTCCCAAAACTTACTCAAGTAAATGTGCTGCACTATTATCTGTCTGTCTGCTCAGGCTGGTTGAACCTGTAAATGACCCCCCTGTTCTCACCTGCCCCCCCCAGAACTGTCCTGGGATTGTCCCAGCAGCCCGTCTCCTCCTCTCACCTTGTCCTCGTCTTCCGACACCTGCGGCAGCCAGACCTTCACCTTCCCCCCTCCTCTTCCTCAGCTGCCCTCCCTGCCCTTCTCCAGCCTGCTGCCCTCCCCCAGCTCCCAGGGTGCACTGCTCTACATGAACTCCCAGCCGCCGGCCTTCTACTGACGGTGAGACTGGAACCAGAGACGTTTTATTGTAAACTCTACCCCCCCACTACGGTTGTGTTTTATTGTAAACTCTACCCCCCACTACGGTTGTTTCCTGTATCTGTGTCACGTGGGTTTCCCCACTGCCCCGCCCCTTTAGGAGACTAACAGCAGCTCCTGAGTCTATTGAGTCCTATGGGAAAAGTGAACGTGAGCACAGATTATTACCAACTCGCAAAAAAGAAAAAGTTGAAATGTTGAGAAAAAAAGTCGAAATGTCGAGAAAAAAGTCGAAATGTCCAGAAAAAAGTAAAAATTTCGAAAAAAAGTCGAAATGTCGAAAAAAAGTCAAAATGTTGAGAAAAAGTCGAAATGTTGAGAAAAAAGTCGAAATGTCGAGAAAAAAGTCGAAATGTCGACATTAATGTTGAAGTACAATCTTGAGAAAAAAGTCGAAATGTCGAGAAAAAAGTTGAAATGTTGAGAAAAAAAGTAGAAATGTTGAGAAAAAAGTCGAAATGTTGAGAAAAAAGTCAAAATTTCGAGAAAAAAGTCGAAATTTGGAAAAAAGTCGAAATGTCGAAAAAAAAGTCAAAATTTCGAGAAAAAAGTCGAAATGTTGAGAAAAAGTCGAAATGTTGAGAAAAAAAGTCGAAATGTTGAGATTAATGTTGAATTTCGAAAAAAGTCGAAATGTCGAAAAAAAAGTCAAAATTTCGAAAAAAAAGTCAAAATTTCGAGAAAAAAGTCTAAATGTCGAGAAAAACGTAAAAATGTCAAGATTAATGTTGATGTACAATCTTGAGAAAAAAGTCGAAATGTTTTGAACAAAGTTGAAATGTCGAGATTAAAAAGGAAAGGAAAAAGGAAGAAAAAAGAAAAAAAAAGGAGAAAAAAAAGAGAAAAAAAAGGCCAAACATTTTTGAAAAAGCTCCAGGAGCCACTAGGGCGGCGCTAGAGCCGCGGGTTGCCGCCGCCTGATCTATACAGAAGAAATGGTATCCAGTTCCGGCAGAGACGTTCTATAAACTCTACAGCCCACTACGGTTGTGTTTCCTGTATCTGTGTCACATGGGTTTCCCCACTGCCCCGCCCCTTTAGGAGACTAAAGCAGCTCCTGAGTCTATTGAGTCCTATGGGAAAAGTGAACGTGAGCACAGATTATTACCAACTCGCAATTTTCAGACCGACAGATTAGTAGAAAATGAACTTTGTTTGAGACCTGTCTCTGTCCGAGCAACGCACTCTCGTGAGATTTGGCTGGATATATTTATCTTTGAAGGCGTGGCCTACGAAGACCGCGTCCTCAGAAGGACCCAGCCCCTGAATTGGGACACACCTATATACACCACAAACATAAATCGTTGGCCAACCAAAAAGTAACCACATAAGAATTTTACCTACATTCACCAGGAGGTGGAACCAAAACAACATAATGCTGGGAAATTAAAACATGTTTTTTTATGTTCAATAAATATTTTCTACCTTGTAATTTTGTAAAAGATCAGTCAGACAACACTTAAAATCTTTAAGTGTTGTCTGACTGATTCTCTCACTTCATTAGAATCATAAGTGCCGCCACCTCATTGTAAACGGCATCATTTTGTGAGGCCATGCAAACCTGTATTTATACTAGTGTGGACATTGTTTTTCTACAATATTTCCTCCTCATGACAGTAAAATAGGCCATTCTAAACTGATTTACTGCAGCAATTCCTTTCCAAATCATTAGAAAATGTGGTTAACACCCAGTTGTGCATGAAAAAAAAATACCGTGATATACCGTGAAACCGATATAATTTTGAAAAATACTGTGATATAAATTTTTGGTCATACCGCCCAGCACTGGGAAACAGATACAGGAAACACAACCGGAGTGGGCTGTCTCGTTTATAGAACGTCTCTGCCGGAACTGGATACCATTTCTTCTGTATAGATCAGGCGTCGGCAACCCGCGGCTCTAGCGCCGCCCTAGTGGCTCCTGGAGCTTTTTCAAAAATGTTTGACCTTTTTTTTTTCTCTTTTTTTCTCTCCTTTTTTTCCTCTTTCTTTCTTCCTTTTTCCTTTCCTTTTTAATCTCGACATTTCAACTTTTTTCGCGAAATTCTGACTATTTCCTCGACATTTCGACTTTGTTCAAAACATTTCGACTTTTTTCTCAAGATTGTACATCAACATTAATCTTGACATTTTGACGTTTTTCTCAACATTTCAACTTTTTTCTCGACATTTCGACTTTTTTCTCAAGATTGTACTTCAACATTAATCTCGACATTTCGACTTTTTTCTCAACATTTCAACTTTTTTCTCGACATTTCGACTTTTTCCTCGACATTTCGACTTTTTTTCTCAACATTTCAACTTTTTTCTCGACATTTCGACTTTTTTTCTCAACATTTCAACTTTTTTCTCGACATTTCAACTTTTTTCTCAACATTTTTGACTTTTTTCTCAACATTTTGACTTTTTTCTCAACATTTCGACTTTTTTTCTCGACATTTCGACTTTTTTCTCAAGATTGTACTTCAACATTTATCTCGACATTTTGACTTTTTTCTCGACATTTCGACTTTTTTCTCAACATTTCGACTTTTTTCTCGAAATTTTGACTTTTTTCTCGACATTTCGACTTTTTTCTCGAAATTTTGACTTTTTTCTCGACATTTCGACTTTTTTCTCGACATTTCGACTTTTTTCTCGAAATTTTGACTTTTTTCTCGACATTTCGACTTTTTTCTCAACATTTCAACTTTTTTCTTGACATTTCGACTTTTTTCTCAAGATTGGACTTCAACATTGATCTCGACATTTAAAAATTTTTCTCGACATTTCGACTTTTTTCTCAACATTTCGACTTTTTTCTCGACATTTCGACTTTTTTCCTCGACATTTCGACTTTTTTCTCGAAATATTTACTTTATTCTCGACATTTGACTTTTTTCTTGACATTTGGACTTTTTTTCTTCACATTTCTCATTTCGCCATTTACCTTCATTCTAAGGCTGATACAAGACTTTTTTTCATTTTTTGCGACTCCAGACATATTAGTTTTTTGTGTTTTTGGTCCAATACGGCTCTTTCAACATTTGTGGTCTAGTATCTTTGCTGGAACCTCGGTCCAGAGAAGCTGCTGCCCGACAGCTGGAGCGGTCGCAGCGTTCGGACCTCCACCTGACCCGCTGCTGTTTCCTGTGTTTGTTTAACTCGTTTTACAGGCAGGAGCGTCGTCTCCAACCAGAACCACACAAACGTTTTGGACCTTTCTGCCGGTTCTTCAGAGCCAAAGTATTTGGTTCTTCCATCTGTTCGTCCTCCGTCTCTCTGGAGGAAGAGTTGAGGACGCCAGCTGGTCCGGGCGTCGGGGTTCAGAACCTCTGGACGTTGGTGGTTCTGTGGTTCAGACCTGGAGGTGAGAGATCCGGGTCCCGGTCTCCTACGACCCCGGAGGCTTCGGCGCGTTCCTCCCCCTGAACGGTTATTCATCTTCTCTCAGGTGAAAGGTTGTTGTTTAGTCTGGTTCTGAAACGTCCTGGTTGGTTCTCGTCTGCTCGTCTTCATGTTCCAAAGCGACGGGAGGCGGTTCCGGTCCGGTCCGGTCCGCCCAGGACCAGCTCCGGTTCCTGAAGTTCGTCAGGTTTAGTTTTCAGAAATGTTTCAGATGCTACGACGTGATCCTGAAGGACAGCGAGGAAACACGGAGAACTGGTCCCAGTCGTCCAGCCTAAAACCGGACTTTTACTTTGTAATGTACAAAAAAAAAAAGAATTTAGGATGAATAGGTTCCCTAAAATTAAAATAAAATAATAAATTAATGTTTTTATCCAAGTATATATTTACTTCACAATACATTTATTTAGTTTTATCTTTCAACTGGTCGCCTTTTTTCCTGGGACGGGTCGTTCAGGCGACACGGACTAGAGAAGGACTAGAGGACTAGAGGAGGACTAAAGGAGGACTAGAGGACTAAAGGAGGACTAGAGAACTAGAGGAAGACTAAAGGAGGACTAGAGAACTAGAGGAAGACTAAAGGAGGACTAGAGAACTAGAGGAAGACTAAAGGAGGACTAGAGAACTAGAGGAAGACTAAAGGAGGACTAGAGGACTAGAGGAAGACTAAAGGAGGACTAGAGAACTAGAGGAAGACTAAAGGAGGACTAGAGGACTAGAGGAAGACTAAAGGAGGACTAGAGGAGGACTAGAGAACTAGAGGAAGACTAAAGGAGGACTAGAGGAGGACTAAAGGAGGACTAGAGAACTAGAGGAGGACTAAAGGAGGACTAGAGGAGGACTAAAGGAGGACTAGAGAACTAGAGGAAGACTAAAGGAGGACTAGAGGACTAAAGGAGGACTAAAGGAGGACTAGAGGAGGACTAGAGAACTAGAGGAGGACTAAAGGAGGACTAGAGGACTAAAGGAGGACTAAAGGAGGACTAGAGGACTAGAGGAGGACTAAAGGAGGACTAGAGGACTAAAGGAGGACTAAAGGAGGACTAGAGAACTAGAGGAGGACTAAAGGAGGACTAGAGAACTAGAGGAGGACTAAAGGAGGACTAGAGGACTAGAGGAGGACTAAAGGAGGACTAGAGAACTAGAGGAGGACTAAAGGAGGACTAGAGGACTAAAGGAGGACTAGAGGACTAGAGGACTAAAGGAGGACTAGAGGACTAAAGGAGGACTAGAGGACTAGAGGACTAGAGGACTAGAGGAGGACTAGAGGACTACAGAAGGACTAGAGGACTAGAGGAGGACTAAAGGAGGACTAGAGGACTACAGAAGGACTAAAGGAGGACTAGAGAACTAGAGGAGGACTAGGGACCAGTAAAATTGATGTTAATAAAAAAGGGTTTTTACGTAAGAAACAACAGAAAGTTCGTAAAGTTCTGAAACCAACGAAGGCTCAAACTTTTTGGTCTTTTATAAATCAATATTTCCTTTGTTTGGGTTTCATTTTCTAATGTTTTTTTTTTTACTTTCTTATTTTCTTTTGCTAATCAAACCTCACATTTGTCCTGAGATTAATTCATGTGTATTTCAGACTGAAATGGACCAGTTCTCCGTGTTTCCTTCAGGACGGTTCCTGGACCTTCAGGACGGTTCCT
>NC_084606.1:6825403-6862903 GCF_033807715.1 Cololabis saira | reverse complement strand
GGGGGGGCAAGAGGGGGAGCGGAGGCCGAAGCCAGGAAGCAGGACCAGCAAAGCCGGCCCTGATAAGACACCCGCGTCCCCCCACCGGCCGTCCAGTAGACGGGGGCCGGCCCCCCGAGCCGGGCAAGGGCCCCACCGTACCTCCAAGGGCGCCCCCGGCGCCGCCGGAGCCCCCAGACGGAGGGGGAAACGGTCCAACATCCTCCCATTCATACTGACAACATAAGACATAGATACCTGGGAATGGTGCCACCCCGCCGCCGCGCCCGCCCGTGCACCCCCCGGTCAGGGGAGGCCCGCTCCCCGGACCCGGCCCCACCCCCCCCCGAGGCCACCCCGGCGGACACCCCAAGGGTCCCGGAGTCCCCACATCCGCAGGGGCACTTGGCCCCCGCCCAGCGACGGAGGACCAAGGCAGCAATGCCCCCCCAGCGCAGACAGCCACCCCCACCCAGGCAGGGCCGGGCCCTCCGGGTGGGACCCCCACGTCCACGGCCCCGCCCCCCCCGGGAGGCCCGGAGACGCCCCAGCCACAGCCCCCCGCCCGAGCCCTCCCCAGCCACCCCCCCCCCACCGCCATGAGGTAACCCCCCCCACAGGCCCCCAAGGCCCCCACCGGCTAGGGACAGGGCCCCGCGGCCCCCCCCACCGCCCCCCAGGGGCCACCAGAGGCCCGCGCCTCAGACCCCCCAAGCCGACCCCCAACCCCAAGGGCTACGAGATCACCACTCCCCCGCCCCCACTAGGTAACGAAGCCAATAAACGGGGACCACAGAGAGTGCAATTCAGCCGAATGTTGTTCAGTGGAGGCAGACATTATCTCACTACTAATATGATCTGATAAAAGATTCCTAAAATGGTTGATACATAAACTGGATTTTTGTTTCCAATTTACTAGAATGGTTTTCTTTGCGATACATAAGGCAGTGAGAACCCGGTGTGTCCAATTAGGATCTATTTGAGTGTCTCCCAGGTGACCTAATATACATACCGTGGGGCACACTGGGATTCTGTGGTTGATCCATGTGGATAAATCCTCACAAATCTCCTTCAAGAACCTCTGTACCGGTGTACAGAACCATAAAGCATGCATATAATTATCTGGGGTGTTCTCTGTGCACTGTGAACAGATATTAGAGGTGACAAAGCCCATCTGGAACATCCTTTGTCCAGTATAATGTATTCTATGAAGAACTTTGTACTGTATAAGTTGTAGGTTTGGGTTTTTAGTCATAGTAAACGTATTTAAGCATATTTGTGATCAAGAAAACTGGTCGGTATTAAGAGAGAGATCCGCCTCCCACTTAGAGATCGGGAGAGAGACTGGGAGTTTAGACATTAACCTGTAGAGTTTTGATAACAACTTTAAAGTGCTTAGATTCAATAAATCTATTATCTTAGCGGGAAGTTGTAAATCTAATTGGCTAATTTTGTATGTTTTATTTATTATTGCCTTAAGTTGTTGATACTCTAAAAATGTATTCCTGCTAACTCCGTATTGAACAATAAGTGTATTGAAAGGTACAAACTGTCCTCCTACAATTACGTGCTGTAAATACCGTATTCCTTGATCTCTCCATTGAACGAAGTTAACCATCTTTTTATCATTTTTCACGATGTCTGGGTTGTTCCATATGGGTGTACGGTCACATGGAAAAAGTGAAATTTTAGCTATTTTAAGAAATTCCCACCAAGCTGATAAAGTTGTGCTAATATTAATGCTTTTGAAACATTGATGACGTTTGATACTTTGACTAATAAATGGTAACTCTGAGATTTCTAGTTCATTACAAAACACTTGCTCTGAGTCCAGCTATTGACTATCTAAAGGATGATCTTTTGACCATTTTACAATATACTGTAACTTACTGGCTATGAAGTAATACTGAAAATTAGGTAATTCTAAACCTCCATATTCTTTGGATTTTTGCAATGTCTTTAAACTAATACGTGGAGTTTTATTTTTCCACAGAAATTTTGATACATATGAGTCCAACGATTTAAACCAGGAAAGAGGGGGTTTGCATGGTATCATTGAGAAAAAATAATTTACTTTTGGTAAAACCATCATTTTAATGGTGGCTATTCTACCCATGAGCGAAATGGGGAGAGAGCTCCATCTGGAAAGATCATCTTCTATTTTCTTTATAAGCTGAACATGATTTAATTTTATTAACTCTGACAGCCTAGGGGAGATGTTTATGCCTAAATATCTAATGTTCCCTGATTGTAATTGAGTATTTGTTATATTCCTAAAATTGCAGTTAACACACAAAACAGTGGATTTAGACCAATTAATAGAATAATCAGACAGAGATGCAAATCCCTCTATAAGTGCAATTGTCTGTGATAGTGAAGATCGTGAGTTCTGGAGGAAGAGGAGTACGTCATCCGCATAAAGACTTATTTTGTGCTCTAATATTTTACATTGTATACCTTTAATATTTTGATTTTGTCTAATAGCTGCTGCTAAAGGTTCAATAAATATTGCAAATAATGAGGGAGAGAGAGGGCAACCCTGTCTAGTGCCTCTTTGCAAGGTAAAACTTGTAGAGATTTGATCATTTGTCCTTACACGTGCCTTGGGAGAGCTGTATAATATTTTTATCCAGTCAATGAAAGATTCGCCAAATCCAAATTTATGCAAAGTTGCCAATAGAAACTTCCAATTTACCTTATCAAATGCTTTTTCCGCGTCTAAGGATATAATAGTAGTCTCCTGTTTATTGATACTCGAATAGTCTATAATATTTAATAATCTGCGAATATTAGTAGACGAATGTCTACCTTTAATGAAGCCTGTTTGATCCGGATGTATAATAGAAGGGGTGACTCTTTTCAGACGTTCAGTAATGGCCTTGCTAATTATTTTAAGGTCTACATTTATCAATGAAATTGGGCGGTAGCTCGATGGGAGCAAGGGATCCTTGTCCGGTTTTAATAAAAGACTAATATTAGCAGAGTTCATATTTAAGGGTAAGCTTTTATTCTCCCTAGCATTTAGAATCATTTTATAAAATGTTGGTGCTAATATGCTCCAGAATTCCTTGTAAAATTCAGCTGGGAAACCATCTGGGCCCGGAGCTTTATTATTGGGCATATGTTGAAGAGCTTCATGGAGTTCTCCTATTGAGAGCGGTGAGTCTAAATTCGTAACCTGTTCCTGATGTAACTTCGGCAGATTAATGTCTCCAAGAAACTCATTAATGGATTGATCAGATGGTTCAATTTGTGACGAGTATAATTTATAGTAAAAGTCTCTAAAGACTGAATTTATTTTAACAGGGGTCATGTGTAACTCCCCCTGACTGGTCCTTAATGGATGTTATGGTTGTTTTTTCTTTGTTTATTTTTAATTGATTGGCTAAGTATTTTCCCGATCTGTTAGCATGTGCAAAGTTTTCCAGGCGAAGCCTTTGTACTAGAAACTGTGTTTTTGCGTCAATTATTTTATTTAATTCTATTTTAGTTTTCCTTATTCTGTTAAGGATACGTTCGTCTGCAGAGGTCTGGAAGGCCTCCTCTAGCGTCTTTATTTCACATTCTAATTCTTTTGTTTTTAAGTCTTTTTTTTTCTTATTTGAAGAAAAGGAAATTATTTTGCCTCGCATTACTGCTTTTCCTGCTTCCCATAGAACGCTCGCTGATATTTCCGGCTGGTCGTTATTTTGTAAAAATATATCCCATTCTTTCTTAAAAAAATTAATAAAGTCGGGGTCTTTGAGCAATGATGTATTAAATCTCCAAACTTTGGAGGATGATACGCTCCCCCTCTTCCCCAGAGTGAAAGAAACAGGTGCGTGATCGCTAATAATGATTGGGTGAATTTGTGATTCTGAGATATCTCTCATCAGAGAGCTACTGACTAGAAAATAATCTAACCTAGAGTATGAGTGATGAACGGCTGAGAAAAAAGTGTAGTTCCTAAGGGTTGGGTGTAAAGAGCGCCATGTATCGCAAAGACCCAGATCATTCATGTATTGCTTAACAATACTTGCTGACTGCCAACTCCTGTGTCCGCCTGCATTACTGAGCCTGTCCACTCCAGGGTCCAGAACCATGTTGAAGTCTCCTCCGATGATGACTGTGTTGTCTAGGTGAGCAGAAAGTGAGGTGAAAAAAGAGTGAAAAAACGAGGAGTCATCAACATTTGGACCATATACATTAGAAATACATAAATTCAAGCTTTGAATTTGCAAGACTAAAATTAAATATCTACCCTCTGAGTCAATGTGAGTGTCCTTTACGGTGAAATTTACTCTTTTATTAATGAGAATTGCTACCCCTCTTTGTCTGGAGTTGTAACAGGCGGAGAAAACATGCGGAAATTGTGCCGTGGCCAATGCATCTACCGAAGCTTTAACTAAATGAGTTTCTTGCAGTAGGACAATGTCTGCCTGCAGAGTTTGTATCTGGTTAAGAAGTTTTAATCTCTTTGCCGTGTTCCCGGCTCCGTTTACGTTCCAGGTGACAAACTTTAATTTATCCATAATCCAATCATTGAAAGTAACATTATATGTAAGTGGTAATGTTGCATGAGAAGCTGTTGTATGTGTGTGTGCCATGTTATTCTAGATGTGTGAAATGTGTGTTTGTACCAATTTACCAAACCGAGAAAGAAAGTGCAGCAGAGTGGGACATAGAGGGAAAAAAGAAAAAAAAAGGGGAAAGGGAGTGAGGTGGGGGGGAGGGAGATAATTCTAAACATGATAGAAAAAAAAATAGAGAAAATAAAAAAAAGAGAGAGAAAGGCAATCACCAGTGTGAGCCTATAACTTACCGAGACTAGCAGAGCAAGAATTATTAATACATTAATATATACAGAGAATATTTTATGAAACTATATCTAATCTAATCACCAAGTGTTTATGTAACTATATCTAACTTAATCACCAGTAAGAAAGAAAGAGAGGAAAAGAAAGTACATTTTGTACTCATCCTTTTTAGAAGAGCCAGGGCGTGATGTTGGAGTCGCGGTACAGTTGTCCGTTCACGTACAGCTTGTCCACGGTGATGACAGCACGAGATCCCTCCGTCATGAACCTCCTCCGGACCGGGAAGAGGACTCGGCGACAGTCCAGGATCTCCCGGGGGAACTGGTCGTTCACGGAGAACGGCAATCCGCGTAGCTGTGGCCCCCGTCTTCTCACAAGCTCTTTGTCTTTATAGTGTTTGAATTTAGCAACAATGGGCCTGGGTCTCTGGGCTTCGGGTCTTCTTCCTCCTAGGCGATGGACGCGGTGAAACGTGATGGAGTTCGCCAGGTCTTCTGGAAGCTTCAGGTGGTTCCGGATGAAATCCTGGACGGATTGTTCAGGATCTTCATCAGGTTTCTCCGGGATCCCCGAGAACACCAAGTTGTCCCTCATGGAACGAGCTTGAAGGTCTAAAACGGCCTCCTTTAAAGATTTATTTTCATTTTGGAGTCGGCTAAAACCCTCTGACATGGATTTCATCGACTTCTTCAGATTGGTGTTTTCAGCCATCAATTTTTCCACCTGCTGGTTACCGTATTCCACAGCTTCTCTTAATGACTGGAATTCCTTGTGCAGGACTTCCACCAGGGATAAACGGGAGTCATGGGAGGCCAAGCGGGTGTCAATGGACCTCAGAATGTCCTCGGTGGTATTTCCTGGAGGAGAGATTGCTCCAGGGGAATCCTCCGGACGGCAACGCTTCGGCGTGGAGGAAGCGCCGGAGGACGCGCCCCCAGACTTCTTCACCATGACAAATCTCTCAAAATACTCGTCTATAGATGCGTCTAAAGATTCGCTTTGCTCCAGGTTGGGTTCGGAATTATACAATCTAACTATAAACTACCCTTTCGTTATTTTAAACTGAGAATATAATCGTTTTTAAAGCATTTATTGAAAACGAAAGTATTACCTCGCCATGTTGGATTCTGCTGCCTCGTTCTCGCGATACTACCACATCTCGTGGTGCGTTCGCTGCTGCCTCCGTTCGCTGCCTCAAGATTAATGTTGAAGTACAATCTTGAGAAAAAAGTCAAAATGTCGAGAAAAAAGTCGAAATGTCGACAAAAAAGGTCACGCTCCAGGAGCCCCTGGGGCGGCGCTAGGAGCCGCGGGTTGCCGACCCCCGGTCTAACTGATAACATAACGCCACATCCCTGATGTCCCAGGTCCTCGGCACCGACCTGAATCACTGAGCAGCAACGCCTCCAACCTGGATTTAAAAGCGACAGCAGCTGAATTTTATGGAGCCGGGAGATTAAATAGTGATGAAGAGTCGCGTCTCCGAGGTCGTGGCGGGTTTGTCCTCCAGTTCAGTCGTAAAAAGCGTCGTGGAGAGACGAGTTACGAGCGTCCTCCTAGAGGGTTGCCGAGCCCTACACTAGCCAGACCTGAAACGGGACAAAAGTGCTTTTTAGTGACGACGTTTGTTTCAAAGGTTTTCCTGAAACAGAAATGAATCTGTGGTCCCGCTGCGTCCTGTCCATGTTCAGGCGGGAGGACGTCCTGGTCCCTCCCAGCAGGTACACGTGTCCCAGCAGCTCTGATCTACTTTCCTCCTCACAAACCCCCAGAGGAGCAGAGAGCCCGGTCCCACTCTTACATCTGATGCAGCAACAAAGCCAAAGGGTCGGCAACCCAACATGTTTTAGAGCCGTATTGGACCAAAAACACAAAAAACTAATATGTCTGGAGCTGCAAAAAAGGAAAAGTCTTGTATCAGCCTTAGAATGAAGGAACACATGCTGCATGTTTCTATATCAGTTATAACTGGGGGAAGATTTTCTTTTCATTATGCACTTCGACAATAAAGTCGAAATGTCGAGAAAAAAGTCAAAATTTCGAGGAAAAAATCGAAATGTCGAGATTAAAATGGAAAGGAAAAAGGAAGAAAAAAAGGAAAAAAAAGAAAATAAAGAAAAAAAGGAAAAAAAGAGAAAAAGGAAAAAAAAATGTTGAGAAAAAAGTCGAAATGTCGAGAAAAAAGTCGAAATGTCGAGATTAAAATGGAAAGGAAAAAGGAAGAAAAATAGGAAAAAAAGAAGAAAATAAAGAAAAAAAGGAAAAAAAGAGAAAAAGAAGAAAAAAATGTTGAGAAAAAAGTCGAAATGTCGAGATTAAAAACGAAAGGAAAAAGGAAGAAAAAAAGAAGAAAAAAAGGAAAAAAGAGAAAAAAAAAAAATGTCGAGAAAAAAATCAAAATGTCGAGAAAAAAGTTGAAATGTCGAGAAAAAAGTTGAAATGTCGAAAAAAAAGTCGAAATGTTGAGAAAAAAGTCGAAATGTTGAGAAAAAAAGTCAAAATGTCGAGAAAAAAGTCGAAATGTTGAGAAAAAAGTCGAAATGTCGAGATTAAAAAGGAAAAAGGAAGACAAAAAGGAAAAAAGAAGCAAAAAAGAGAAAAAAAGGAAAAAAAGGAAAAAAAGGAAAAAAAATGTAGAGAAAAAAGTCGAAATGTTGAGAAAAAAGTCTAAATCTTGAGAAAAAAGTCAAAATGTCGAGAAAAAAGTCGAAATGTCAAGATTAAAAAGGAAAGGAAAAAGGAAAAAAAAAAAAGAAGAAAAAATGGAAAAAAATAAAAAAAAGAGACGTCCTGGTCCCTCCCAGCAGGTACACGTGTCCCAGCAGCTCTGATCTACTTTGAGAGCCCGGTCCGGCCCGGCCGGGCCTTCAAAGCCCCCGGCCCGACTCCGACATCAGAGCACATCAACAAAGCCGGCGTCTCCCGGGACGCCGCAGGACATCTGTGCTTTTAATCCTGTGCAAATCTGCCTCGTCTGATTGGAGCGGCAGCGACGAGTCGCCGGCCAATCCCTGCAGAGCTTCAGAAGAAGGTTCTGGAGCCGACTCCAAAGTTCTGAGGGGGATGAATCAGGACCGGCGGCCCGGTGGGGCTCGTTAAATCTACACCAGAGAAAACAGGGAAGTCCGGAGGATGAAAAGGTTCTGACGAACAACCACGTCCTCCTGGAGGTTTTTACCAATGCAGCAGGAACACAGAACCACAAACACAACCACAAACACAACCACAAACACAACCAGAACCAGAACCACAACCACAACCACAACCAGAACCTCAATCACACTGAAAAAAATACATCTAAGCTCATGTAAATATAACTAAATCAATAACTAAACTAAACTAAACTTAAATCTGTGATATTAACAATTAAAAATGAAGTTTGTTGCTTTACATGAATACATCTAGTTTTGAACTTAATCTGCATTTATTTTAAAAACAAGACATTGTGCATTTTTTTCTTAACAAGCAGTATTTATGTAAAATGTATTTTTCCTTTAACAATTGTAATCTATTGGGCAGATTGACCAACGTTTAGATGAAAAATGCTTTATTTGTTTAAATAGAACACCACAAATTAAGGCAACTTTTTCGCATGAGATTTTTATTTAGATCAAGAAAGACTAGTCTTTTGCAAGTAAAGTCAACTTAATTTTTTTCTTTCTTATTTTCCTTTTTTTTCTTTTTTCTCTTTTTTCCCTTTTTTCTTATTTTTTCTTTTTTTTTCTTTTTAAAGTGAACTTAATTTTGATAAATAAAGTCAACTTAACACAATTAAGTTGACTGTACTTGCAAAATGTATTATTTACATACAAAAAATGAAGTAGTTTATACAAAGACTAGTCTTTCTTCATCTACATAATCTCATGCAAAAAGTTGCCTCAATTTTTTTAAGTAGATCAAGCACAATATTTGTATCAGTGCAGAACCACAACCAGAACCAGAACTAAAACCACATCCGTTCGTCCTCATCCGTTTGCCAGCTGCAACTCCACCCCTAGGGTTGCCACCCGTCCCGTAAAATACGGAATTGTCCTTTATTTGAGAAAAAAATGTTGCCCGTATTGAACTAATACGGTCCCGTATTGAACTAATACGGGACACGATTTGTACCGTATTTTCATTAACTTTTACACCATATTCTAGTTGAATTATTGAAATAAATTAACTTTTACACCATATTCTAGTTGAATTATTGAAATAAATTAACTTTTACACCATATTCTAGTTGAATTATTGAAATAAATTAACTTTTACACCATATTCTAGTTGAATTATTGAAATAAATTAACTTTTACACCATATTCTGGTTGAATTATTGAAATAAGTTAACTTTTACACCATATTTTAGTTGAATTATTGAAATAAATTAACTTTTACACCATATTCTGGTTGAATTATTGAAATAAATTAACTTTTACACCATATTCTTCACCTATATGTATATTATACATCTGGGCTGATGTGGACATACATAGCATAGGAGGATATTTCAGTTGCTAGTATGGTTGTCTGTCTGTACAGTCATGCAAGTTCAATGCTATTAAAGCACTTTAAACTTTAAATCAAAGCATTTTGTTTTTTCATATAAAATAAACACATTTTTATTCAGTTTAGAAGTTTTGGGGCTTTTTTTTTGGCTCCTGCGCTGCTGAAATCAGGGTGTCCCTTATTTCTATTTCTGAAAGGTGGCAACCCTATCCACCCCACAAACTCTGCAGCGAGGCTGCGGCTAACGCAGGATCTACAAAAACCCCGTACTATAATTGATGGTGTATTTCTGCTGGAACACGTCCACCTCAGTTACCACCAACCTGCAGCGTTGAGCTCGCAGCCTGTGATGCTAAAGCTCCGGCACATTTACTCCCGGGTCGATGGTTCAGGCAGAAGAGCCGACGGCCGCAGCTAGGGTTGCCACCCGTCCCGTAAAATACGGAATTGTCCTTTATTTGAGAAAAAAAATGTTGCGTCCCGTATTGAACTAATACGGGACGCGATTTGTCCCGTATTTTCATTAACGCCCCATACACACGTCTGTCACACACACATCAACACTAAATTTAACAATAATGAACAAAATAAAACACAGGAAACATTAAGAGAATTGGGAATTGGGAATTAAAAGTTGCGTTCCATATTGAACCAATACGGACACATATTATGCTCTTATTTATTGATGTCATAATATACAGGTGAAGGTCGGAACATTTGAATATATTGCAAAGGTGAAACAAATATATTATTTCCCCACTACATTCAAAGTGAGATATTTCAAGCCTTTATTTGTTATGATTTTGATGATTATGGCTCACAGTTTATGAAAACCCCAAATAAAAAATAAATTTGAGAATATTTTATGAAATCAATAAACAGTTCCATCATCAAAATTATAACAAATAAAGGTTTAACATATCTTGCTTTGCATGTAATAAGCATGTAATACCTTTTAAGTTGAATTATTGAAATAAATTAACTTTTACACCATATTCTAGTTGAATTATTGAAATAAATTAACTTTTACACCATATTCTAGTTGAATTATTGAAATAAATTAACTTTTACACCATATTCTAGTTGAATTATTGAAATAAATGAACTTTTACACCATATTCTAGTTGAATTATTGAAATAAATGAACTTTTACACCATATTCTAGTTGAATTATTGAAATAAATTAACTTTTACACCATATTCTAGTTGAATTATTGAAATAAATTAACTTTTACACCATATTCTAGTTGAATTATTGAAATAAATTAACTTTTACACCATATTCTAGTTGAATTATTGAAATTAAATCAAAGCATTTTGTTTTTTCATATAAAATAAACACATTTTTATGCAGTTTAGAAGTTTTGGGGCTTTTCTGCGCTTTTCTGCGCTGCTGAAATCAAGGCGTCCCTTATTTCTATTTCTGAAAGGTGGCAACGCTAACCGCAGCGGTTGGACGACCTGGACCCCGAAGGTTTGTCTTGGATGTTTGGGTCTGAAGGGGGTGACCAGCTCAGTCCGGTAATGTTTTTAGTTTTTACTTTTAGTCTAGTTTTCTTTAAGTTTATTTCGTTTATTTCGAACATGTAAAAAAAACAAGAAAAAGGACAAGAAAACAAATCCAGGTGGGCATTTGACCACATAAAGAAAAAACCAACATCAAAACACATATTTCAAGTTACATGTTCGAAAAGGAGTGGGAGGATGTATACAGGACTGTCTCAGAAAATTAGAATATTGTGATAAAGTCCTTTATTTTTCTGTAATGCAAACATGTCATACATTCTGGATTCATTACAAATCAACTGAAATATTGCAAGCCTTTTATTATTTTAATATTGCTGATTATGGCTTACAGCTTAAGAAAACTCAAATATCAAAAAAT
This sequence comes from Cololabis saira, assembly GCF_033807715.1. Classification (NCBI taxonomy): domain Eukaryota; kingdom Metazoa; phylum Chordata; class Actinopteri; order Beloniformes; family Belonidae; genus Cololabis; species Cololabis saira. The sequence continues at coordinate 6,851,755 of NC_084606.1, read as the reverse complement.
TGAGAAAGTCGAAATGTCGAGAAGAAAGTCGAAATTTTGAGAAAAAAGTCAAAATTTTGAGAAAAGTCGAAATTTTGAGAAAAAAGTCAAAATTTTGAGAAAAGTCGAAATTTTGAGAAAAAAGTCAAAATTTTGAGAAAAAAAGTTGAAAAGAAAGTCGAAATTTTGAGAAAAAAGTCGAAATTTTGAGAAAAAAGTCGAAATGTCGAGAAGAAAGTCGAAATTTTGAGAAAAAAGTCGAAATTTTTAGAAAAAGTTGAGAAAAAAGTAAAAATTTTGAGAAAAAAGTCGAAATTTCGAGAAGAAAGTCGAAATTTTGAGAAAAAAGTCGAAGTTTTGAGAAAAGAGTTGAAATTTTAAGAAAAAAAGTTGAGAAGAAAGTCGAAATTTTTAGAAAAGAGTTTAAATTTTGAGAAAAAAGGCAGAATTTTGAGAAAAGAGTCGAAATTTTGAGAAAAAAAGTTGAGAAGAAAGTCGAAATTTTGAGAAAAGAGTCAAAATTTTAAGAAAAAAAGTCGAGAAGAAAGTTGAAATTTTGAGAAAAAAGTCGAAATGTCGAGAAGAAAGTTGAAAGTCAAAATGTTGAGAAGTAACTGCACTTCTCTGTCACTCCAAACGAAAGACTCTCGTTCATCTTGGAAGTAACTGGAAGTTACTCGTGTCATTTGTTGATGTTTTTTTCCAGGATTCTGATTGGCTAGCATGACTTTATCTTCTCGTTACACTGCCCCCTGTAGGTTTGGATGCTCATAGCACCTTAACAGTGTATTTATGCAGGTTCCTGTAAATGATGGGATTTTTCAAAACGTAGAGGGGGAAATATCCGTTTTTGTAAATACCCGGCTGTGTGGAAACGTGGCCTCAGACTCACTGCCGAGCACGGTGGAGGAGGGGTGATGGTCTGGACCTGGACCTCGGTCTCTAATCCGTCAAGTCCTCAACCCGTCAACCTTTGTCCTCTAGGAGCGGTGGCCTCGCTCGGTTCGGTCTCTTGTGCTTTTATCAGCAACGTCTTTCTGCGCGGCCGATTTCAGGGAATAAAACTGCCCTCTTCACTTCATTAGGCCTCTTCGGTGCTGAAATTGTTATGATCCATCATATCGGACAGAATTGCTGAGGTGAGAAATAATTTTGTGGGATCCAGGAGAGGCGGCGGTGATTGATGCTCCAATAACCGGGTGAAGGCCTCCGTGCAGATCTCTTCAAACGGGTGCCGCTGATGCCGCTGATGCTGTCAGGAAAACAGATTCCTCCCGGCGGCTCTTCACATCCCGGATACATAGCTGCCGCTGCCATGGGTGACGTCGGCTCGGCGATAACAGGGACATCAACTAACGGCCCCAGACACGGAAACGCTCCCTCAGATGTTCTCGGCTGCCGGAGCCTCCAGGGAGAATTTATCAACCTGCTGTGACAGGAAGGAAAACTGTTTAGCCTCTAACTTCCATCTACCGCTACCGCGCCGCCCAAACACTCCGAGCAAGTGTTTCCCCACGGCGCTATCAATGTTTGCAACGTTGATACGTGTTTGGAGAACATGAAACAGGCGCTGGAACGTGACCAGATCCCTGCAGGAACGTTGGCGGGGAGGGGGGGCTCTGACTCGGAGCTGCTCCTCCGTTAGTAGGTCATTCTGACTGACAACACGATGGTCGGTACGAGTGTATCCTCACCGGGGCACGTGGGTCATGAGCAGCTCTTACAGCTTCAGGAGAACCACTCAGAACCCGCTGCAGCACTCCAGGGGGGCTGGGACCAGGGCCAGGGGGGACGCCGTTGCACATGCTAGGACGTTGGAGGAACGTTGTAGGAACGAAGCTGGAATTTTTTTGGAACATTGAAGGAACTTTGAAGAGTCGTTGAAGGAATATTGAAGGAACGTTGAAGGAACGTTGTAGGAACATTGAAGGAACATTGCAAGAACATTGAAGGAACATTGAAGGAACATTGCAAGAACATTGCAGGAACATTGAAGGAACATTGAAGGAACATTGAAGGAACATTGCAAGAACATTGCAGGAACATTGAAGGAACATCGAAGGAACGTTGCAGGAACATTGAAGGAACATTGCAGGAACATTGAAGGAACATTGAAGGAACATTGAAGGAACATTGATGGAACATTGAAGGAACTTTGCAGGAACATTGAAGGAACATTGATGGAACATTGAAGGAACTTTGCTGGAATGTTGCAGGAACATTGAAGGAACATTGAAGGAACTTTGCAGGAACATTGAAGGAACTTTGCAGGAACATTGAAGGAACTTTGCAGGAACATTGAAGGAACATCGAAGGAACGTTGCAGGAACATTGCAGGAACATTGAAGGAACATTGAAGGAACATTGCAAGAACATTGAAGGAATGTTGCAGGAACATTGCAGGAACATTGAAGGAACATTGAAGGAACATTGAAGGAACATTGCAAGAACATTGAAGGAACGTTGCAGGAACATTGCTGGAACGCTGTAGGAACATTGAAGGAACATTGAAGGAACGTTGTAGGAACATTGAAGGAACGTTGCAGGAACATTGATGGAACGTTGAAGGAATATTGCAGGAATGTTGAAGGAACGTTGAAGGAAATTTTCTGGAACATTGCAGGACCTTTGCAAGAACATTGACGGAATATTGACGGACCATTGATGGAACATTGAAGGAACATTGCAGGAACATTGATGGAACATTGAAGGAACTTTGCTGGAACGCTGCTGGAATGTTGCAGGAACATTGACGGAACATTGAAGGAACATTGAAGGAACATTGCAGGAACATTGAAGGAACGTTGTAGGAACTTTGAAGGAACTTTGCTGGAACGCTGCTGGAATGTTGCAGGAACATTGACGGAACATTGAAGGAACATTGAAGGAACATTGCAGGAACATTGAAGGAACATTGAAGGAACTTTGAAGGAACATTGAAGGAACATTGAAGGAACATTGCTGGAACATTGCAGGAACATTGACGGAATATTGAAGGAACATTGAAGCAACTTTGCTGGAACATTGAAGGAAAGTTGTAGGGACGTTGTAGGAACTTTGCAGGAACATTGAAGGAACATTGAAGGAACATTGAAGGAATGTTGCAGGAACATTGAAGGAACATTGAAGGAGCATTGAAGGAACATTGAAGGAATGTTGCAGGAACATTGACGTAACATTGAACGAACATTGCAGGAACATTTAAGGAACTTTGCTGGAACATTGACGTAACATTGAAGGAACATTGTAGGAACATTGTAGGAACATTGAAGGAACGTTGAAGGAACATTGCAGAAACTTTGCTGGAACATTGACGGAATATTGAAGGAGCATTGCAGGAACATTGAAGGAACGTTGTAGGAACTTTGCTGTAACGTTGCAGGAACATTGAAAGAACATTAAAGGAACATTGAAGGAACGTTGCATGAACATTGAAAGAATGTTGCAGGAACGTTGTAGGAATATTGAAGGAACGTTGCAGGAACATTGAAAGAACATTAAAGGAACATTGAAGGAACGTTGCATGAACATTGAAAGAATGTTGCAGGAACGTTGTAGGAATATTGAAGGAACGTTGCAGGAACATTGCAGGAACGTTTCTAGTGATCATCTATCAGCCTGGACAGGCAGGAAGGACGATGTTCCCCCCCCCCCAGCCTGAAACTCCCTTTACCGGACGTCTCCCTTTATCGGACGTCTCCCCGGGGGAGTGTTTACCTTCTGATACGAGACCATGAAGCAGCTTTTTAGACACATTCTTGGTCTATCAGTGTTGCAGAAACAGACGGTTGTGTGCACCTCGCGGTCCTGGCTAACGTCTCCTGTCAAACAGACTTTTATTGCCTTCACGGGTCGTGATGTTACCGATGCCGCGTCAGGACCAACACGGTTCCTCTCTGGCCTCGAACCAGGATCCACAAGTAAATCCAAACGCAGAGCTCCCTCTCACATCCTCTGCTAATTCTGTGTAAAAATATGATAAATTATGGATCACTGAGTCCTAGTATCAGAAAAATACCACTTCAAATGAACAACCACATATAACGTGTCTCTGTTGTGCCATTATTTATCTATTTAAGTCCCGTATGACGTCATCGGCGTCTCAGACCGCTGAGGTCAGGTGTGGGAGCTCAGGGTCCTGATTTATAAAGCTTGCGTGTGAGAGGTTTTCATGCGGCCCGTGAGAAGTTTCCAATGCCAAAAAACGAAATGTTAATTTACTAAAAAGGAAGGCATAAATAATTGCCATGAATCGCAGCATATCCCATAATATATTTCTTCTACAAATCCATCGTTATTCCACAAAAAGAGCAGTTTTCGAAAAAATTTTTGTTTTTCTAGAATGCATTTGCCGATTTTATTTCTTTGTAGACGGTTGTTTATTTTTATTAACTGACTACTATTATATATTTTCGCAGGAAAAATATCACTGCTAAAAAAGATGATAGAAGATATTTATTCAGAGAATTTCAGAAGAAATATATTTTACATAATTAGAGTGTAAACAAAGTGCATATTTCCTTTAAAATTAACTAAACTGATATTGGATTAGATAACAATAGTAAAAAAAAAAGAATTAGAGAAAACATTTTCTGCACGGTTTTTGTTATTTTGAGCGTGCGGCCCGCGAGAAAAAAATTGGTCAAATCCGGCCCGCCAAGCAAAAAGAGTTTGACACCCCTGTTCTACGCAAAGGTTGGGATCTAAAAAAAAAAAACGTATAGATCCATGTACACCCAAGCCGGTGTTCTGCCCAGGTGTCCTACCTCGGCAGAAAATACTACCGTACGATCATTTCTTTTACCTCAGTTTCTTTTTTTAAAAAGGCTTTTTCATGCAAATAGACAACTTAACAACAGGAAGTCAGAATGTGAATGTAAACAAATCACAACTCTTTTGCTAACCCAGCTTAGCAAAACTTAACAACTAATTTCCAGAACTTCTCTGCACATCCTCATCAGATTCCTGTTTTTCTATTAATTTAGCTTATTCTCCTTAGTTGTCCTATGTTTTACATATCTCTGCTGATATTGTTTGTTTCATTATAGGAGGACCACTCGACAAGCCCTTATGGGTTTTTTTGGTTCCTCCTGCACATTTCTTTCTGTTACATTGTATTTCTTTTTTTTGTTGTTTCCTTTTTTTCTACATACTGTTTGTCTGAATTTTTGGCGGTTGTATATTTTTTTTATGTGCAAATAAACTAAACTAAACTAAATGTGCTTCACATAGATCTACATTGCGTACAGATGCACACGGTTATATAAATCAGGATTTTATTTTTCGCACGCCATTTTCGGCTTTTGGGCGCACGTGCACTTTTAGTATGAATTCTACGCACTCTTTTATAAATGAGGCCCCTGATCTTTAGAATCACATCGAATACGTTTGATGTTGAGTTGAAACGAGAAGAAATCTGCTGTTAACATGGACTTGAACATATCTGAAGCCTGAGCAGTGAGGATAAGAGAAGGCGGGTCGCCCCGCCGGTCTCGGCTGGGACAGCTTCCTGCAGTACCACCTGTCCGGCACTAGGGGTATAACAATATATCGTGCCACGAAATTTTGCGATACAAAAACTATCTATTGTGTTGACTAGTAACATACATCCGACCGCGCGTGCCGACCGCGCCTCGACCCGCAGACCAAAATCTTCCTGCGCTCAGAAGAAACTAGTACCGTTTTGGTCCCGATCGCGGGACTCTTGGGGGTTTTGAGCTCTGAACTTTTACTAATGTAAGGCTGGTGTAGAGTTAAGCCTTACCTTATTAAATTAAACCTTTATCGGGTCGTGAGTAGGATAAACACGGGGACAACTTCTGCTGAGTTCCAGTGTACTTTAATGTCCCTCAACAGTGTAGGATTTTAGAACATCAACACAGCACCTAGTGCCGTACTGTGGCGTATCACTCCGCCCAATCTAAACCAGACTAATCACTACAGATAAACTGACTAGTGTAATTATAGTCCCTGATTTACATCACAATATAAAGAATATATTTATAAAATAATGAACCCTGAATTACCAAAATAACCTTCTTAACAAAAATAAATCTCCTCTTACACTTATAAGGTGAGCATGAATCAATCTTTTTATGATGTAAAATTGTATGTATTTATTTACTTTTATTTACTTATTTAATTTTAGTTGTTAAATTTCTGGAAAAGAAAAAAAGTCAAATCATGCATGAGAGAAACTATTCAGTTTGTGGCAAAATATTTTATTTGTATGAAACTGAAGATGCATAATGCAAACCTGACATTTACTTTTAGTTCAGTTTGTGGAAAATGGTTGGCCTGGCTTTCTCTTTAAAACTCAAACAGTTATAAAGCATTACAAACTGTAACAATAGGGCAAACACACGGCATTGTTTTGTATTTTGTGTCTTTCAAATAAAAGACCAGTCATATGTTCCTCATGCAAGGTTGTTAAAAAAATACTGCTATAATATCGTATCGTTATCGTGACCTCAATATCGTGTATCGTACCGTATCGTGAGATTAGTGTATCGGTCACACCTGTCCGGCACCGTCCTGGTTCTCTTCCAGGGACAGCTCTGCTGCCGTCTCCGTGCAGCACTCGGCTCGGCTTCACGCTGCCGTGAATGACGCCTGAAAGGAACAATTTCTACGTGTGAAGTCGGTTTAAGAACGATTTCAAAAGGATTTCTGCACTTTGAAGCTGACGGGCCGTCTTTGTCGGTACCAGACACCTATAAGCAGTGAAACTTTGATGTGAGGCGTCGCGCCGGCAGCTTTACCTCAGCGGAGAGCTGCTCGTCCCAGTGACGTCTGCAGGAGAGGTTTCAGACGCCAGCAGCTCTGGATCTGAGCCAGCGGAGCCTCAACCAGAACCAGAACCAGAACCAGAACTCATCACTCATCAAGAGACTTCTCAGGGCGGAGCCTTTAACTGGATATTTATTTTATTTTTTTATTTTATTAGTCAAATCAATCAAAAATAGTAGACCAAATGTGACAGGTGAGGTCAAAAAGCCAACAGGCTTATGCAGCGAAACCTCCCCTCAATTTAGGAAGTAAAACAGTAATTAAAAAAGAACAAAAACAAAAAAACACAACAAGACAAAAACTATAAACAAAAAACAAAGAGGGTTAGACTACATAATTACAGATCATCAACACACACACACACACACACACACACACACACACACACACACACACACACACACACACACACACACACACACACACACACACACACACACACACACACACACACACACACACAAAAAAACAACTAAAAACTGACGGAGAAAAAAAAAAAACAAAAAGAAGAAAAAAATCCATCCATCCATCCATCATCCATCCATCCATCCATCCATCATCCATTAGGGGTGTCACGGTACACACAAGTCACGGTTCGGTACGTACCTCGGTACAGGGGTCACGGTTCGGTACGGGTTCGGTACAACGGGAAAAAAAATACAAAAAGTCCCAAATGTATAAGACAAGTTTTTTCTTCCTTTATTTTGATCATAGCATTTGAAAGTTAAAGTTTGTTCAATTGGCTACAAAACTAAAAAGCATCTCTTATTAAAGTGTAAAATAAATAGAATAAAACATTTAACTTGTGCATTAGTGTTTTTAATTTTACCACGGACTGGTTTATGTGAGTGCGGGATGGTATTGTAACGAGGCTCGAGCACTTTTAATAAATACTTGAACCCGGGCTCCTCTACTGCTGCATATGGGCAGAGCCGTCTGGGGGCGGAGCATTCTCCATGGGCCTTATGATAGTCATTTTAACGTTCAACAACATCATCCTACCCATCAAACTACATTTATTCTCACTTTTATTGAGCCAAGCCTATAGGCCTATGCTGCAGAAAGCAGAGTAAAGTCACAAACTTGTTCAGAAGAACACACACACACACACACACACACACACACACACACACACACACACACACACACACACACACACACACACACACACACACACACACACACACACGCCTGACAGCTGTCAATCACATGGCTCTGAAAACTCAGGTAGTCACGGACTGACTCAGTTCATTCTTTGATACAATTTAAATACACAAAAAACATAACTGGTCTAAATTACACAATCTATTTAGATAGATATAGACACAGCGGTCTATAACCTCATTTCTGAGCTCTATAACAGAGAATAGACTCGGCGGTCTCGTTCACAACAACACAAGCTCATTAAAATAGGCAGCTGGTCAAGAAACTGATAAATAAATTATTTATGAAGGTTACACTCACTCACCAACGGTAGTTGACTCTTCCATAACCCAAAATAATCCAGGTAACGTGGAAAACGGGGTAACATTCAAAACTTTGTACAAATTTAGTCCTCTTTTAAACTTTAGCGCTAATCTCCTTCACTGTGACTGTTAAGGCTGATTTATGGTACCGCGTTACACCAACGCAGCGCCTACGGCGAAGGTTGCGCGTCGCCGCATAACCTCGCCGTAGACTGCGCCGTACCCTACGGCGTATGCTCTGCGTCGATTTAACGCAGAACCATAAATCAGGCTTTACAGCCAATCCGCGTTGGCACACGGCCCTGATGCGTTCAGGACAGTTGTAAATTAAGAATTAGAACATTTTATCGTTATTATAGCCTACAATTTATGATGATATATGAATTGCACATATATTTATTGATATGCACAGACTAGCACACATTTAGGTCTGTAATGGAACGTGACTGTTGATATTTATAAGGGGGAAAAAAAACGATGATTGATTTTTTTTTTTTTTTTTTTTTTTAACTCAGTCAGACGTATTCGCCGTATGACTGCGTGAACCGAACCGTGACCCCCGTACCGTCACGGGACGGGACGAATACAAATACCGTTACACCCCTATCATCCATCCATCCATCCATCCATCCATCCATCCATCCATCCATCCATCCATCCATCCATCCATCCATCCATCCATCCATCCATCCATCCATCCATCCATCCATCCATCCATCCATCCATCCATCCATCCATCGTCCGCCGCTTATCTGTTCCCGGGTCGCGGGGGCAGCAGTCTCAGCAGAAATGCCCAGACTTCCTTCACCCCAAACACTTCCTCCATCTCTTCCTCCATCTCTTCCTCCAGCTCTTCCGAGGGGAGTCCGAGGCGTTCCCAGGCCAGCCGAGAGACATAGTCTCTCCAGCGTGTCCTGGGTCTTCCCCGGGGTCTCCTCCCGGAGAGACATGCCTGGAACACCTCCCTAGGGAGGAGGGACATGCCCGGAACACCTCCCTAGGGAGGAGGGACATGCCTGGAACACCTCCCTAGGGAGGAGGGACATGCCTGGAACACCTCCCTAGGGAGGATCCAGGAGGATCCGGTACAGATGTCCAAGCCACTTCAGCTGACTCCTCTCAATGTGAAGGAGCAGCGGCTCGACTCCGAGCTCCTCCCGGGTGACCGAACTCCTCACCCTATCTCTAAGGGAGCGTCCAGCCACCCTGCAGAGGAAACTCATCTCTAAGGGAGCGTCCAGCCACCCTGCGGAGGAAACTCATCTCTAAGGGAGGAAACTCATCTCTAAGGGAGCGTCCAGCCACCCTGCGGATGAAACTCATCTCGGCCGCTTGTATCCGCGATCTCATCCTTTCGGTCACTACCCAAAGTTCATGACCATAGGTGAGGGTAGGGGCGTAGATTGACCGGTAAATCGAGAGCTTCACCTTTCGACTCAGCTCCTTCTTCACCACGACGGTCCGGTACATCGACCGCATAACTGCGGACGCTGCACCGATCCGTACTAGTACTAGTACTCCTACGAGCTAGTATTCCTACGAACTAGTATTCCTACGAACTAGTACTCCTACGAACTAGTACTCCTACGAGCTAGTACTCCTAAGAGCTAGTATTCCTACGAACTAGTATTCCTACGAACTAGTACTCCTAAGAACTAGTACTCCTACGAACTAGTACTCCTACGAGCTAGTATTCCTACGAACTAGTACTCCTAAGAACTAGTACTCCTACGAACTAGTACTCCTACGAGCTAGTATTCCTACGAGCTAGTATTCCTACGAACTAGTATTCCTACGAACTAGTACTCCTACGAACTAGTACTCCTACGAGCTAGTATTCCTACGAGCTAGTACTCCTAAGAGCTAGTATTCCTACGAACTAGTACTCCTACGAACTAGTACTCCTACGAGCTAGTATTCCTACGAACTAGTATTCCTACGAACTAGTACTCCTAAGAACTAGTACTCTTACGAACTAGTATTCCTACGAGCTAGTACTCCTACAAGCTATTACTCCTACGAACTAGTATTCCTACGAACTAGTACTCCTACGAACTAGTACTCCTACGAACTAGTACTCCTACGAACTAGTATTCCTACGAACTAGTACTCCTACGAACTAGTACTCCTACGAACTAGTACTCCTACGAACTAGTATTCCTACAAACTAGTATTACTACCAGCTAGTACTCCTAAGAGCTAGTATTCCTACGAACTAGTACTCCTACGAACTAGTATTCCTACGAACTAGTACTCCTAAGAGCTAGTATTCCTACGAACTAGTACTCCTACGAACTAGTATTCCTACGAACTAGTACTCCTACTATTCCTACGAACTAGTACTCCTACGAACTAGTATTCCTACGAACTAGTACTCCTACGAACTAGTACTCCTACGAACTAGTATTCCTACGAACTAGTACTCCTACGAACTAGTACTCCTACGAGCTAGTATTCCTACGAGCTAGTATTCCTACGAACTAGTATTCCTACGAACTAGTACTCCTACGAACTAGTACTCCTACGAGCTAGTATTCCTACGAGCTAGTACTCCTAAGAGCTAGTATTCCTACGAACTAGTACTCCTACGAACTAGTACTCCTACGAGCTAGTATTCCTACGAACTAGTATTCCTACGAACTAGTACTCCTAAGAACTAGTACTCTTACGAACTAGTATTCCTACGAGCTAGTACTCCTACAAGCTATTACTCCTACGAACTAGTATTCCTACGAACTAGTACTCCTACGAACTAGTACTCCTACGAACTAGTACTCCTACGAACTAGTATTCCTACGAACTAGTACTCCTACGAACTAGTACTCCTACGAACTAGTACTCCTACGAACTAGTATTCCTACAAACTAGTATTACTACCAGCTAGTACTCCTAAGAGCTAGTATTCCTACGAACTAGTACTCCTACGAACTAGTATTCCTACGAACTAGTACTCCTAAGAGCTAGTATTCCTACGAACTAGTACTCCTACGAACTAGTATTCCTACGAACTAGTACTCCTACTATTCCTACGAACTAGTACTCCTACGAACTAGTATTCCTACGAACTAGTACTCCTACGAACTAGTACTCCTACGAACTAGTATTCCTACGAACTAGTACTCCTACGAGATAGTACTCCTACGAGATAGTACTCCTACGAACTAGTACTCCTATGAACTAGTACTCCTACGAACTAGTACTCCTACAAGATAGTACTCCTACGAACTAGTACTCCTATGAACTAGTACTCCTACGAACTAGTACTCCTATGAACTAGTACTCCTACAAACTAGTACTCCTACGAACTAGTACTTCTATGAACTAGTATTCCTACGAGCTAGTACTCCTACGAGCTAGTACTCCTATGAACTAGTATTCCTACGAACTAGTACTCCTACGAACTAGTATTCCTACGAACTAGTACTTCTATGAACTAGTATTCCTACGAGCTAGTACTCCTACGAGCTAGTATTCCTACAAACTAGTATTCTACGAACTAGTATTCCTACGAACTAGTATTCCTACGAGCTAGTATTCCTACGAGCTAGTATTACTACCAGCTAGTACTCCTACGAGCTAGTATTCCTACAAACTAGTATTCTACGAACTAGTATTCCTACGAACTAGTATTCCTACGAACTAGTACTCCTACGAGCTAGTACTCCTACGAACTAGTACTCCTATGAACTAGTATTCCTACGAACTAGTATTCCTACGAACTAGTACTCCTACGAACTAGTACTCCTACGAACTAGTATTCCTATGAACTAGTACTCCTACGAACTAGTACTCCTACTATTCCTACGAACTAGTACTCCTACGAACTAGTATTCCTACGAACTAGTATTCCTACGAACTAGTATTCCTACAAACTAGTATTCCTACAAACTAGTATTCCTACGAACTAGTACTCCTACGAACTAGTACTCCTACGAACTAGTATTCCTACGAACTAGTACTCCTACGAACTAGTATTCCTACGAACTAGTATTCCTACGAACTAGTACTCCTACGAACTAGTACTCCTACGAGATAGTACTCCTATAAACTAGTACTCCTATGAGCTAGTATTCCTACGAGCTAGTATTCCTACGAACTAGTACTCCTACGAACTAGTATTCCTACGAGCTAGTACTCCTACGAACTAGTATTCCTACAAACTAGTATTCCTACGAACTAGTACTCCTACGAACTAGTACTCCTACGAACTAGTACTCCTACGAGATAGTACTCCTATAAACTAGTACTCCTATGAGCTAGTATTCCTACGAGCTAGTATTCCTACGAACTAGTACTCCTACGAACTAGTACTCCTACGAGATAGTACTCCTATAAACTAGTACTCCTATGAGCTAGTATTCCTACGAGCTAGTATTCCTACGAACTAGTACTCCTACGAACTAGTATTCCTACGAGCTAGTACTCCTACGAACTAGTATTCCTACAAACTAGTATTCCTACGAACTAGTACTCCTACGAACTAGTACTCCTACGAACTAGTACTCCTACGAACTAGTACTCCTACGAGCTAGTACTCCTACGAACTAGTACTCCTACGAACTAGTACTCCTACGAACTAGTATTCCTACGAACTAGTACTCCTACGAGCTAGTATTCCTACAAGCTAGTATTCCTACGAACTAGTACTCCTACGAACTAGTACTCCTACGAACTAGTACTCCTACGAGCTAGTACTCCTACGAGCTAGTATTCCTACAAGCTAGTATTCCTACGAACTAGTATTCCTACGAGCTAGTACTCCTACGAGCTAGTATTCCTACGAACTAGTACTCCTACGAACTAGTATTCCTACGAACTAGTACTCCTACGAACTAGTATTCCTACGAACTAGTACTCCTACGAACTAGTATTCCTACGAGCTGGTACTCCTACGAGCTCGTATTCCTACGAGCTAGTACTCCTACGAACTAGTACTCCTACGAGCTAGTACTCCTACGAGCTAGTATTCCTACAAGCTAGTATTCCTACGAACTAGTATTCCTACGAGCTAGTACTCCTACGAGCTAGTATTCCTACGAACTAGTACTCCTACGAACTAGTATTCCTACGAACTAGTATTACTACGAGCTAGTATTCCTACGAGCTAGTATTCCTACGAACTAGTACTCCTACGAGATAGTACTCCTACGAACTAGTATTCCTACGAACTAGTACTCCTACGAGCTAGTACTCCTACGAACTAGTATTCCTACGAGCTAGTACTCCTATGAACTAGTATTCCTACGAACTAGTACTCCTATGAACTAGTATTCCTACGAGCTAGTACTCCTACGAACTAGTATTCCTACGAACTAGTATTCCTACGAGCTAGTACTCCTACGAACTAGTATTCCTATGAACTAGTATTCCTACGAGCTAGTATTCCTACGAACTAGTACTCCTACGAACTAGTACTTCTACGAACTAGTATTCCTACGAGCTAGTACTCCTACAAGCTAGTACTCCTACGAACTAGTATTCCTATGAACTAGTACTTCTACGAACTAGTATTCCTACGAACTAGTACTCCTACGAACTAGTACTCCTACGAACTAGTATTCCTACGAGCTAGTATTCCTACGAACTAGTATTCCTACGAACTAGTACTCCTACGAACTAGTATTCCTACGAACTAGTACTCCTACAAACTAGTATTCCTACGAGCTAGTACTCCTACGAACTAGTATTCCTACGAACTAGTATTCCTACGAGCTAGTACTCCTACGAACTAGTACTCCTACGAACTAGTACTCCTACGAACTAGTATTCCTACAAACTATTATTCCTACGACCTAGTACTTCTACGACCTAGTATTCCTACGAACTAGTATTCCTACGAGCTAGTATTCCTACGAACTAGTACTCCTACGAGCTAGTACTCCTACGAACTAGTATTCCTACGAACTAGTACTTCTACAAACTAGTATTCCTACGAACTAGTATTCCTACGAGCTAGTATTCCTACGAACTAGTATTCCTACGAACTAGTACTTCTACAAACTAGTATTCCTACGAACTAGTACTCCTACGAGCTAGTACTCCTACGAACTAGTATTCCTATGAACTAGTACTTCTACAAACTAGTATTCCTACGAACTAGTACTCCTACGAACTAGTACTCCTACGAACTAGTACTCCTACGAACTAATACTCATACGAGCTAGTACTCCTACGAACTAGTATTCCTACGAACTAGTACTTCTACGAACTAGTATTCCTACGAACTAGTATTCCTACGAACTAGTACTCCTACGAGCTAGTATTCCTATGAACTAGTATTCCTACGAGCTAGTATTCCTACGAACTAGTACTCCTACGAACTAGTACTTCTACGAACTAGTATTCCTACGAGCTAGTACTTCTACGAACTAGTACTCCTACAAGCTAGTACTCCTACGAACTAGTATTCCTATGAACTAGTACTTCTACGAACTAGTATTCCTACGAACTAGTACTCCTACGAACTAGTACTCCTACGAACTAGTATTCCTACGAACTAGTATTCCTACGAACTAGTATTCCTACGAGCTAGTACTCCTACGAACTAGTATTCCTACGAACTAGTACTTCTACAAACTAGTATTCCTACGAACTAGTACTCCTACGAACTAGTACTCCTACGAACTAGTACTCCTACGAGCTAGTATTCCTATGAACTAGTATTCCTACGAGCTAGTATTCCTACGAACTAGTACTCCTACGAACTAGTACTTCTACGAACTAGTATTCCTACGAGCTAGTACTCCTACAAGCTAGTACTCCTACGAACTAGTATTCCTATGAACTAGTACTTCTACGAACTAGTATTCCTACGAACTAGTACTCCTACGAACTAGTACTCCTACGAACTAGTATTCCTACGAACTAGTACTTCTACGAACTAGTATTCCTACGAACTAGTACTCCTACGAACTAGTATTCCTACGAGCTAGTATTCCTACGAACTAGTATTCCTACGAACTAGTACTCCTACGAACTAGTATTCCTACGAGCTAGTACTCCTACGAACTAGTATTCCTACGAACTAGTACTCCTACGAACTAGTATTCCTACGAGCTAGTACTCCTACGAACTAGTATTCCTACGAACTAGTATTCCTACGAGCTAGTACTCCTACGAACTAGTACTCCTACGAACTAGTACTCCTACGAACTAGTATTCCTACAAACTATTATTCCTACGACCTAGTACTTCTACGACCTAGTATTCCTACGAGCTAGTACTCCTATGAACTAGTATTCCTACGAACTAGTATTCCTACGAGCTAGTATTCCTACGAACTAGTATTCCTACGAGCTAGTACTCCTACGAACTAGTATTCCTACGAACTAGTACTTCTACAAACTAGTATTCCTACGAACTAGTACTCCTACGAACTAGTACTCCTACGAACTAATACTCATACGAGCTAGTACTCCTACGAACTAGTATTCCTACGAACTAGTACTTCTACGAACTAGTATTCCTACGAGCTAGTACTCCTACAAGCTAGTACTCCTACGAACTAGTATTCCTATGAACTAGTACTTCTACGAACTAGTATTCCTATGAACTAGTACTTCTACGAACTAGTATTCCTATGAACTAGTACTTCTACGAACTAGTACTCCTACGAACTAGTACTCCTACGAACTAGTATTCCTACGAACTAGTATTCCTACGAACTAGTATTCCTACGAGCTAGTACTCCTACAAACTAGTATTCCTACGAACTAGTACTTCTACAAACTAGTATTCCTACGAACTAGTACTCCTACGAACTAATACTCATACGAGCTAGTATTCCTACGAACTAGTAGGGAAGTCGTGGTTTGTAGGCCCGTGTTGAAAAAATAGATTTTCTGATTCTAAATGGATTCTCATATTAATTCCTAAAAATCGATTTGTATGTCTAAAGATCTTTTATTTTTTTTCATCATTACATTACAACTTTTGGTATTTTTGTGTTTATGCCCAAAAAATGATGTTTGTTGGAAACAATTTTTTTGCCTTTAAATATGTTTAAAAGGCATGAAAACATTAAAGTTTTCAGTTATAATTGCATAAATTGTCCATATTTCATTACTTTATATACTGTCTTGGGGTTACATTTGCATAAAATGCTAAAAACCAAATTCTCAAAAATTAGACCGAAAATGGAAATAATTCAAACGGAATGTGTTAAAAAATAAAACCGATTTCATATGTTTGCTGCCCTGGATCTGTTTGGTAATTCTGACCCACATGATGTTTCTGTTTCAGTTCTATCAGCATTCTGGGAGCTGATTGGTCCTTACAGCATCATTAGGTGCAATACTTGCTGTTGAATCTCAATATAATACTAGTAGTAATATGTTGCATAACTACAGTCATATAATTCATGCAACAGCTGAAAAAACAGTTTTAATAACATTAACCCAAATCAATATCGGAATCGAATCGGATCGAACCAAATCTTGATAATCGATTCTGAATCTTAAGAATCGGAATGGAATTGATTCTTGTCATTTGAATCGATCCCCAGCCCTGGTGGTTTGTGGTTCATGTGAGGCTGTTTCTGTCCGGGTCGGTCCCCCGCTGGGACGTTTATGAAGGTGCTCCTGAAGGTTGTTTGTTGTCAGTGATTCTGGTAAAAACGGACCAACCGAAACAGTCCTCTCGGGAGCTGTAATCCACGTTTGACTTTTCCTGCGTCTCTGAGATGGTTTTTTGCGCCCGTCAAGCGACAGCTGAACGTGCAGAAACCAGCGCCACGTCTCTTTTCATGTTTTATCACCGGGGATATAAGCGGTTTACAGCCGTCCATCAGCTCCACTCAGCCCAGCTTTTCTCTGCCTGGCTTCATCTACCGGATTCATGATTAACACTACCACGACCGTTTCCACTTAAACCCCCCTACGGAGACTCTGACCGGTGTAAACCCCCCTACAGAGACTTGGAATCAGTGTAAACCCCCCTATGGAGACTCGGACCAGTGTAAACCTCCCTACGGAGACTCTGACCGGTGTAAACCCCCTTACGGAGACCCGGACCGGTGTAAACCTCCCTACGGAGACTCGGAATCAGTGTAAACCCCCCTACGGAGACTCGGACTGGTCTAAACCCCCCTACGGAGATTCGGACTAGTCTAAACCCCCCTACGGAGATTCGGACCAGTGTAAACCCCCCCATGGAGACTTGGAACTAGTCTAAACCCCCCTACGGAGACTTGGAACTGCTGTAAACCTCCCTATGGAGACTCTCAACCGGTCTAAACCCCCCCACGGAGACTTGGAATCGGTCTAAACCCCCCTACGGAGATTTGGACCGGTGTAAACCCCCCTACGGAGACTCGGACTGGCGTAAACCTCCCTATGGAGACTTTCAACCGGTCTAAACCCCTCTACGGAGATTTGGACCGGTGTAAACCCCCTTTACGGAGACTTTCAACCAGTCTAAACCCCCCTATGGAGACTCGGACTGGTCTAAACCCCTCTACGGAGATTCGGACTAGTCTAAACCGCCCTACGGAGACTTGGAATCGGTCTAAACCCCCCTACGGAGACTTGGAACTGGTGTAAACTCCCCCATGGAGACTTGGAACCAGTGTAAACCCACCTATGGAGATTCGGTCCAGTGTAAACCCCCTACGGAGACTCGGACAGGTGTAAACCCCCCTACGGAGACTCGCGAGAGGCTGGAAAAGTGAACAGCACCGAATCGGGTAGCCTTTGATGTAAATACATGTCATCGTCTACGGTACCTAATGTCAAAGGTTCTAGGGTGTCTGGTGCTGAAGGCTTTGCACATTTCAGCAAGACAAGTGTGAACCAAACACTGTGTCCATCACAAAAGCAGTAGAAGAGTCCTGGAGACAAACAACTGAAAGCTGACTGTAGAGCGTCCTCGGCAGTTTAAAGGTCGTCTCCAGGACTCCTCTGGTTTCTGCTCCGGAGACGTCCCCAACCCGTGTCGCGATGCTTCCCCAGACTGCGTTCAGAGTTCTGCCGTCGAGCCGATGCAGTTGGAGGTTGTTTATGATGGTCTCTGGTGACAGCTGGAACCTTCGCGCTGCGGTCTGAGTCATGCGGTGACTCACAACCATCAGCCGCGATAAGGTGCTCAAACGCCTCCGTGGCATTTCGCAGGTGTCAGCCTTCCGTCAGGAACTCTGAGTCCTCAGAAGAACGGGGGAGAACGGGGACCGGGGGAGACCGGACTGGTGTAAACCCCCCTACGGAGACTCGGACCAGTGTAAACCCCCCTACGGAGACTCTGACCGGTGCAAACCCCCCTACGGAGACTCAGAACTGGTGTAAACCCCCCTACGGAGACTCTGACCGGTGCAAACCCCCCTACGGAGACTCGGAACTGGTGTAAACCCCCCTACGGAGACTCTGACCGGTGCAAACCCCCCTACGGAGACTCGGAACTGGTGTAAACCCCCCCCCTTACGGAGACTCGGAACTGGTGTAAACCCCAAACGGAGACTCGGACAGTACTAAACCCCCCCTAAGGAGACTCGGACGTGTAGACCGGAGTCGGTAAGACGGGTGTCGTGAACAGAAACGTGTCAGGAACTGTTTGGCGTAGTTTCCCCCCACAGACGGCGAGTCAGTGAGACGAACATGTCGGATGGTTGTTCCGAGACGCCTCTGATGGAGGCAGAGGCGGATCTAGGGGGTGGCTACTTGGGCTCAAGCCCCGAATGTTTTTCCAAAAGCCCCGGATCCATAGGCGCCAGAACCGTGGGTGCTTCGGAGCCCGAGCGCCCACGGGGAGGGCCGAGCAGGCGAGCCCCCATGTCAACAATCACTGATTGGCTAAAGCGGTTTTCACACAGAGGGCGCACAGCGGTAGCCGCTGCCGGCTTTCCCATTTATTGTGTATTTGCTGCCTGCGCAACAGAGCGCAGGCCGCCGGGTTGGGCGCAGACTCGGCGCAGAGACGGCGCAGGTGGCCATATATGAAAAAATAAAAAATAAAAAATAAAAAAACGTCTGGTCTAAATGTTCAATTGGAGGCAAACACCGCGGCAGGTGCCGTCTCGCACCGCCGAGCTCGGCGGGGAAGCGTCCGCTCTGGGCGCAAAGCGCTGACCGAGCCGCTGTTCTGTCGATTTCTGCTGCTTCGTCGAAAAATGCTACCACGGCATAAACCGATAGCGTCTATCTGTTGAGTTTTGCTACCCTATCAGAAAAAGTTCCTTAATGGTTTTCTACCTTTTGCAGAGCAACAACTTTACTGTTTTCCTCCCTAAACCACTTCCTTTCCCCCCAAGTGGTCCTTGTCTCTTGCCAGGCCGTTATTGTAAATAAGAATGTGTTCTTAATGACCTGTCTGGTTAAATAAACGAGAATGACTGAATGAATATCAAATAAAGCGGTAGAATTGTTTTATTTTTCCTCTTTATCGTGTAATGTTCACAAAAAGTAATGCAATTATCTAAATAACTTAAAACATTTGTCTGCGCCCAAATTGAACATTTTTTAATTTCACTGTGCTGCGCTGTGACGACATCTCTGCGGTGTCCAATAGGAGAGAAGGAGGGGGAGGGAGAAAAAAACTTGCTAGTTGTAGATCAGAGACGAAAAAATCATTTTGACTGTGAGTCTGTGTGAGGAGTTGTGGGATACAAGACTGCAGGCTTATCGTGACCTCAATAAAAAGGGACAAAAGTGGAGAGAAATCTCCCAGAATTTGGACATGCCAGGTGTATTTAAAAGTGGTAGAAAACTTTTGGTAGTGGTAGAGAGCTATTGCAAACCGAGCTGTAGCTACTGTACGTCCAAAGGAGTGGGAAAACCGCGCCAAACCGCGGCAACCACCCCCCCCCCGGGGCTAAGCCCCGGATCTCCTGACATCCTAGATCCGCCCCTGGATGGAGGTGAGCGGTTCATTCCACGTTGGTCTCATGAGTCCAGAGGACCCGGTTCCAGAGGTCTGCTGGTTCAGGTGCAGGTTTGTAGACCTTTTTTATCAGTATTGTATTTCTACTTTTATTGTAGTGTTTTATTCACGTTATTATTGATGTTGTTTTATTTTTTGTGAATCACCTTGTGACATTCTGTTGTCTGTGAAAGGTTTGATATAAATACATTTTACTTATTTACTAACTTACCTCAGTCCTGCTTCCAGGTTGTTTGTGGATGGAAGAAGTTTTCTCCTGGAAACTTCCAAACACCTGAAAGCAGTAAGGTGGTACGAAGGTTGCCCAGATGTTGATGTCCAGATAAATAACCAGGTAGCAGCACAGGTGTCTGCGTCCTTCAAACCAACCGTCAGCAGCTTTTTACGTGAGCGTTTCCTCCTCCGGGACACTTCACTCCACAAACTCTTTAGCAGCCGTGACCTTGAGCGACCTCCGTCAGTCGTTGCAGCAGTGATTCACAGCTTCAGCTTTCACCACTCGCTCCATATTTCACGACTTTAGCCGCAGGGCCCCGTCAGAACGGCGAGGTCGTAACTGCGTCCACTTAACTCTGGCAGACAGCGATCGTGTTTTAGTGCCGGCTGTAAACGAGGTCGACACCGGGAGGCTCCGAACAGCAGGTCGTTATCCAGCAGCTCGTTAGGGAGAGCTGAAGAGGAGTCGCTAACTCAGTTTAACACAGGAAACATTCAGCGGTCTGGTCCGGCCGACCCCCCAGAGCTTCACCGTATCTGCTGGCATTTCTCAGCAGGAGCAGATCATAGGCATTTATACGTAGACGCCACATCGAGTGGTTTTGCTGCTGCTGCGATACGTCAACGTCGCCGCCATATTGGATGTGGCAGGACTGCGCTGTAAACTAATACAAGTAAATGGACTTATTTTCATAAAGTGCCTTTCTACAAAGACATTTACCTTTTTACGTCTCATTTATTCATTCACACACGCACTAATATACTTGGGAAACAGTTAGGCACCAAATATAATATATTTAATTTTCTGAGATGGCAAAAATAAGAACTTTATTGATCCCACATAGGAGTAATTCATGTTATATCAGCTATAGAGAACAAGGTAGTGCCAAAAAATAAAAATAATAAAAATAGAGAAACATATTTTCTCATCAATAAAGCATATTTAAAATTTTTCAAGTAACAAAATAACATATTTTAACCATTTTTCAGACAAAAAAATAACATTCTTATTTTTGTGAGGGGGGATATATTGTTTTTCGGCACCACCTTGTTCTCTATAGCTGATATAACATGGATTACTCCTATGTGGGATCAATAAAGTTCTTATTTTTGCCATCTGAGAAAATTAAATATATTATATTTGGTGCCTAACTGTTTCCCAAGTATATTAGTGCGTGTGTGAATGAATAAATGAGACGTAAAACGTACATTTCTTTGTAGAAAGGCGCTTTATGAAAATAAGTCCATTTACTTGTATTAGTTTACAGCGCAGTCTTGAACATCCAATATGGCGGCGACGTTGACGTATCGCAGCAGCTCCGTGGGGCGTCTACGTTTATATGTCTATGGCAGCCCCCGGGTCTCCCACTCAGAAGGCGCGCCGATTTTCTCCAGTGGCCAGCCGCGGTACTGCAACCAAAAATCCCATGGGGCCCAGAAAGCTTTTTTCCCATAGACCGCAATAGTAAAAGAGAAGCCTCTAAAACTGTTCACAGGAACCTCCAGCTGTAATCCCCGGCTATTACTAATCTTTGTATTCTATATTTTTAAGTCATGGACTTTATATCCGTCAGAAATGTTTTATAACGGCCAGAAAAGTCAAAGAAAAGTCTCTTTCTGGGCGTGACGTCACGGCTGACGTCACAGCCGTGTCCGTGCATTCCACGGATGTTTATATTAATATATATTATGTAATTATATTATATTAATACATTAATAATATATGTAATGCTATTCATGTAATAATATACATGAATTAAGATATTATATTAATACATATTATATTAATACTCGCGTCATTGCCCCGGGGCATGATGGGAGGCCCCAGAGCATCATGGGAGGTGACTCAACTGCGCATGCTCTATGGGCCGCTGTATGCGGAAGTAAACCCGGAAGTCAGGAACTTTTTCAGCGTATGCGCTGAGTGAGCAGAATGCATTGAAATGAATGGGCGGCCATTTTCAAAGTCCCATCCAGTTTTTATTAATACATCCATGGTCTATGGAGAAGATGAGCAGTAGCCATGACGGGGTCAAAGGTCACAGGTCACAATCCAACCGTGACGTCAGCATAGAGATATGCACGTCCGATGACCTAAAAGCTCGGTAACCAATAGACGAGCTCTGGCGTTTCCAGCTTACCGGCTGAGTGAAGGCAGCAACGCTGCAGTTCCTCTTCCGGCCACCAGGAGTCCTGCAGCGATCTGATGTCAGAGATGTTTTTAACTGGAGCTAAAGATCCGTCTTCATCTCTTCATCTTGGATCAACGCCCAGCAACATGCACCACATCGCCTCGTGGGTGGATGTTGGTGGATGTTGGTGGATGTTGGTGGGTACTTAGTATTGCTGCTCTATATTCTGCCTCATTTTTTTCACTTATTTTGTTTCAAATATTTTTTTTGAACAAATAGTTTTCAATTGCAACAGTTTTAGTTTTAGATCGTTTTTTGTTTTTACACAAAAATTTAACAATAGACAGCTGTAGATGAAATAATAATAATAATAGTAATAATAATAAAAAATAATAAATAAAAAACGCTCCCCAAAAAAAGGGAGCAAAGAGCAGTTGGGCTCGATTGTGTGTAAGAGAAAAATAAATTAATCAAATGTCTAAATCGAGCTGCGAGAATAACTCTAGAGGAAACAAAACAAGTAAAACTAAAGCTGCAATCAGCGATGAACGGGCCCTCGCACTCATGGCCACCGTCCCCTATAAGCATATCAGAAAAGACACCACCCACGACTTCCTATGTAAAACCATTCAAAAGTTATAGCAGAAAAAAGGGACAACCAATCAGAAGAAGGGGCGGGGCTAATTTTCACGAATTATGGTCAAGGACTCAATACAGAGTCCCATGACACCACCCACGACTCTTTATGTCAAACCTTTCAAAAGTTATGGCAGAGAAAAGTATTCTAGGGGGCGCTGTTGAGCCGTTAGGCCACGCCCATTAATGCAAACCATGAAATATCATATTTATCGCCAGGCCTGGCTTGCATGCAACATTTGGTGACTTTTGGAGAACTATCAAATATGGACCAATCAGATGAAGGGAGGCACGCTTTTTGGCGTCTAGCGTTGCCACGGTAACACTTTTGAAAGAGAAAAGTAATGCGCGTAGTCGCAAGATGAAGACGCACATTTTGATGTATAACACACCTGGGTGCACATTACGGTTCGGGCCGTATTAATTGCCGAAAGAATGGCATAAATTGCGCCAAAATGACACAATTAATTAAAAATGGCCGACTTCCTGTTCGGTTTCGGCCATGGCGCCAGGAGACTTTTCTTTAAGTTGCGACATGATACAGGTGTGTACCGATTTTCGTGCATGTACGTCAAACCGTATCGTGGGGCTTGAGGCACAAAGTTTTCTAGGGGGCGCCGTTGAGCCGTTAGGCCACGCCCATTAATGCAATCAAATCAAATCAAATTTTTCACCAGGCCTGGCTTGGTGCAAAATTTGGTGACTTTTTGGGCACGTTTAGGGGGAAAAAAGGCCCTCCTTTCGTCAGAAGAAAGAAAGAAAGAAAAAAAAAAATTCCTACAGATACAATAGGGCCTTCGCACTGAAGGTGCTCGGGCCCTAATAAAAGGAAAATGAAAAACCGAAAGCAGACAAAGGCACACGTAATACCCAGCCATTCTCCCTCCCATATCCACCCACAGACTGCACAGGTCAATTTTCTTTAAGAAAAGAGATTAAAGGTGGCCACATCTTTTCAAACTCTGGTATTTAGTCATTTACAGTGTATCTTATTTTCTCCAGGTGGAGTGTATCTGTCCAAACAATGGAGGAAATTCTAAATCTAAGAATACCTAAAGACCCATGGACTGTATTTCTGGGACTTAACCCTGTTGAAGTCATTGAAAAGAGAAACATCTACCTCTTCAAAATATTGACCGTTGCTGCTAAAAAGGCCCTGAATTTTTAGCAGCAACTAAAATGAATTTCTTGAATTTCTTCAACAATGACTAGACATTGTTGAAGAAATATACGCCATGAAAAAAATGACTTTTTGTTTGAGAATTAGAGGAAGGGATGTGGCAAATATGGTCTACATTTAAGGTCAAATCCCAGCCATGCCCTTAAAGAAGGGAGAGAAAAGAATGGCAAAATATTACATCTCCCCCAGGAAGTTATGATGTTATAATTGTTACTATCATTGTTTATTTTTATTTATTTTTATTATTTTTTCTCTTTCCTTTCTGTGAAACTTGAAAAAGACAAAATAACAAGTATTAAAAAAAAAAACTCCGATCCACACTGCAAAAACTAAAAATCTTACCAGGAATATTTGTCTTATTTCTAGTTAAAATGTCTAATTTTTAGTCAAACAATCTCATTACTACGACGGAGTATTAGGGCCAAACAAAAAAAACAAAAAAAAGGAAATTACGAGAATAAAGTCATAATGTAATGAGAATAAAATCGTAAAATTACGAGAATAAAGTTGTAAAATTACGAGAATAAAGTCGTAAAATTACGAGAATAAAGTCATAATATTACGAGAATAAAGTCGTAATATATTATAAATATATAAATATAACTTCACAAGATGCTCAATATTCCTCATTTTAACACAGGGAGAAGAAGCTCTTCCTGTTAAAGTTCTCATAAATTATATTCTCATAATATTACGACTTTATTCTCGTAATTTTACGACTTTATTCTCGTAATGTTACGACTTTATTCTCATTGTATTATGACTTTATTCTCATAATATTACGACTTTATTCTATTACGACTTTATTCTCGCAACATTACGACTTTATTCTCGTAATGTTACGACTTTATTCTATTACGACTTTATTCTCGCAACATTACGACTTTATTCTCGTAATATTATGACTTTATTCTCATAATATTACGACTTTATTCTCGCAACATTACGACTTTATTCTCGTAATATTACGACTTTATTCTCATAATTTTACAACTTTATTCTCGTAATTTTACGACTTTATTCTCATAATATTATGACTTTATTCTCGTAATTTTACGACTTTATTCTCGTAATATTACGACTTTATTCTCGTAATTTTACAACTTTATTCTCGTAATTTTACGACTTTATTCTCATAATATTACGACTTTATTCTCGTAATATTACGACTTTATTCTATTACGACTTTATTCTCGCAACATTACGACTTTATTCTCGTAATATTACGACTTTATTCTCATTATATTATGACTTTATTCTCATTATATTATGACTTTATTCTCATAATATTACAACTTTATTCTATTACGACTTTATTCTCGCAACATTACGACTTTATTCTCGTAATTTCCAATTTTTTTTTGTCTTAGTTTGGCCCTAATACTCCACCATACATTACACTTAAAACAAGAGTCATTACCAGAAAAATAACTTATTTGACAATTTTCACCTGTTTCAAGTAAATTTTCACTTGAAATAAGCAGGAAAATCTGCCAGTGGAACAAGATTTATCTTCTTATTACAAGCAAAAAAATCTTGTTCCACTGGCAGATTTTTCTACTTATTTTAAGTGAAAAACTACTTGAAACAGGTGAAAATTGTTGTTCTTTCCAGTGATGAGTCTTGTTTTAAGTGTAATGAGATTTTTTTTACTAAAATAAGACATTTTAACTAGAAATAAGACAAATATTCTTGTTAAGATTTTGAGTTTTTGCAGTGCAGGATGCTGGTTCCTTCCGGGTCCCGGAAACCTGGACCAGGTCTTGGAAGGACCATGGGATTATCCGGAGAAGTCCTTAGAGCATGTCCCTAAGGGGGTCCCGGGTCTAGGGTTGCCACCTTTCAGAAATAGAAATAAGGGACGCCCCGATTTCAGCAGCGCAGGAGCCAAAAAAAAAGCCCCCAAACTTCTAAACTGAATAAAAATGTGTTTATTTCATATGAAAAAACAAAATGCTTTGATTTAAAGTTTAAAGTGCTTTATTAGCATTGAACTTGCATGACTGTAGAGACAGACAACCATACTAGCAACTGAAATAGCCTCCTATGCTACGTATGTCCATATCAGCCCAGATGTAGAATATAG
>NC_084606.1:6812903-6820403 GCF_033807715.1 Cololabis saira | reverse complement strand
GATGGATGGAAGGATGGATGATGGATGGATGATGGATGGATGGATGGATGGATGGATGGATGGATGGATGATGGATGGATGATGGATGGATGATGATGGATGGATGGATGATGGATGGATGGATGGATGATGGATGGATGATGGATGGATGGATGGATGGAAGGATGGATGATGGATGGATGATGGATGGATGGATGGATGGATGGATGGATGGATGGATGGATGATGGATGGATGATGGATGATAGATGGATGGATGGATGATGGATGGATGGATGGATGATGGATGGATGGAAGGATGGATGGATGGATGGATGATGGATGGATGGATGGATGGATGATGGATGGATGGATGGATGATGGATGGATGGATGGATGGATGGATGGATGATGGATGGATGATGGATGGATGGATGATGGATGGATGGATGGATGGATGGATGGATGGATGATGGATGGATGGATGGATGGATGGATGATGGATGGATGGATGGATGGATGATGGATGGATGGATGATGGATGGATGGATGGATGGATGGATGATGGATGGATGGATGGATGATGGATGGATGGATGGATGATGGATGGATGGATGGATGGATGGAAGGATGGATGATGGATGGATGGATGGAAGGATGGATGATGGATGGATGGATGGATGGATGATGGATGGATGGATGGATGGATGGATGATGGATGGATGGATGATGGATGGATGGATGGATGGATGATGGATGGATGGATGGATGGATGGATGGATGATGGATGGATGGATGGATGGATGGATGATGGATGGATGGATGATGGATGGATGGATGGATGGATGATGGATGGATGGATGGATGGATGATGGATGGATGGATGGATGGATGGATGGATGATGGATGGATGATGGATGGATGGATGATGGATGATGGATGGATGGATGATGGATGGATGGATGGAAGGATGGATGGATGGATGGATGATGGATGGATGGATGGATGATGGATGGATGGATGGATGGATGGATGATGGATGGATGGATGGATGATGGATGGATGGATGGATGGATGGATGATGGATGGAAGGATGGATGATGGATGGATGATGGATGGAAGGATGGATGGATGATGGATGGAAGGATGGATGGATGGATGGATGGATGGATGGATGGATGGATGGATGATGGATGGATGGATGATGGATGGATGATGGATGGATGGATGGATGGATGATGGATGGATGGATGGATGGATGGATGGATGGATGATGGATGGATGATGGATGGAAGGATGATGGATGGAAGGATGGATGGATGGATGGATGGATGGATGGATGGATGGATGGATGGATGGATGGATGATGGATGGATGGCTGGATGATGGATGGATGATGGATGGATGGATGGAAGGATGGATGATGGATGGATGGATGGATGATGGATGGATGGATGATGGATGGATGATGGATGGATGGATGATGGATGGATGGATGGATGGATGGATGATGGATGGATGGATGGATGGATGGATGGATGGATGATGGATGGAAGGATGGATGATGGATGGATGATGGATGGAAGGATGATGGATGGAAGGATGGATGGATGGATGATGGATGGATGGATGGATGGATGGATGATGGATGGATGGATGGATGGATGGATGGATGATGGATGGAAGGAAGGATGGATGGATGGATGGATGGATGGATGGATGAATGGATGGATGGATGATGGATGGATGGATGGATGATGGATGGATGGATGGATGGATGGATGGATGGATGATGGATGGAAGGATGGATGGATGATGGATGGAAGGATGGATGGAAGGATGGATGGAAGGATGGATGGATGGATGGATGATGGATGGATGGATGGATGGATGGATGGATGATGGATGGAAGGATGGATGGATGATGGATGGATGATGGATGGATGGATGGAAGGATGGATGATGGATGGATGGATGGATGATGGATGGATGGATGATGGATGGATGATGGATGGATGGATGATGGATGGATGGATGGATGGATGGATGGATGATGGATGGATGGATGGATGGATGGATGGATGATGGATGGAAGGATGGATGATGGATGGATGATGGATGGAAGGATGATGGATGGAAGGATGGATGGATGGATGATGGATGGATGGATGGATGGATGGATGGATGATGGATGGATGGATGGATGGATGGATGGATGATTGGATGAAGGATGGATGGATGGATGATGGATGGATGGATGGATGGATGGATGGATGATGGATGGATGGATGGATGGATGGATGGATGGATGATGGATGGAAGGAAGGATGGATGGATGGATGGATGGATGGATGGATGAATGGATGGATGGATGATGGATGGATGGATGGATGATGGATGGATGGATGGATGGATGGATGGATGGATGATGGATGGAAGGATGGATGGATGATGGATGGAAGGATGGATGGAAGGATGGATGGAAGGATGGATGGATGGATGGATGGATGGATGATGGATGGATGATGGATGGATGGATGGATGGATGATGGATGGATGATGGATGGATGAAATCAGACGTTGCATCCCGATCAGGGATTGATATATATTTTATTCTAATTATTTTGATCAACTTTTTTTTCCCTTTTTTCTTCTTTTTTCCCTTTTTCCTTTCCTTTTTAATCTCGACATCTAGACTTTTTTCACAAAATTCGGACTATTTCCGTCGACTTTGTTCTCGAAATTTTGACTTTTTTCTCGACATTTCAACTTTTTTCTCAACATTTCGCCATTTACCTTCATTCTAAGGCTTATACAGGACTTGTCATTTTTTGCGGCTCCAGACATATTTGTTTTTGGTGTTTTTGGTCCAATATGGCTCTAAAACATTTTGGGTTGCCGACCCCTGGACTAGCAGACGGAGCTGAAGCAAAAGGAGAAACGACTGATTGTTCTGAAAACTGCAGAATCATCTCTTCCTCTGGACCCGTCCTGCGTGATTGTATTCCATCATCCTGGTTCTAGTTTCCATATGAGCTTGTTTTCAACTGCAGCTCAATAACACAGAGAAGTGGATGATGATGTTGAACTCACTATAAATGTTTCCATCCATCAGCTGAGATCAGATATGTGTGGCGACTGCACTACCGCTATTTCTACACTATTGGAGGATTGAAACGACTACTAACTAGTCCCTAACTAGTCCTCTAACAGAATAACCAGCCTCCAACACCCCCCTCCACCTCAGAAACTACTAACTAGTCCCTAACTAGTCCTCTAGCAGAATAACCAGCCCCTCCACCTCAGAAACTACTAACTAGTCCCTAACTAGTCCTCTAGCAGAATAACCAGCTCCAACACCCCCTCCACCTCAGAAACTACTAACTAGTCCCTAACTAGTCCTCTAGCAGAATAACCAGCCTCAACAACCCCCTCCACCTCAGAAACTACTAACTAGTCCCTAACTAGTCCTCTAGCAGAATAACCAGCCTCCAACACCCCCCTCCACCTCAGAAACTACTAACTAGTCCCTAACTAGTCCTCTAGCAGAATAACCAGCCTCCAACACCCCCCTCCACCTCAGAAACTACTAACTAGTCCCTAACTAGTCCTCTAGCAGAATAACCAGCTCCAACACACCCTCCACCTCAGAAACTACTAACTAGTCCCTAACTAGTCCTCTAGCAGAATAACCAGCCTCCAACACCCCCCTCCACCTCAGAAACTACTAACTAGTCCCTAACTAGTCCTCTAGCAGAATAACCAGCCTCCAACACCCCCCTCCACCTCAGAAACTACTAACTAGTCCCTAACTAGTCCTCTAGCAGAATAACCAGCCCCTCCACCTCAGAAACTACTAACTAGTCCCTAACTAGTCCTCTAGCAGAATAACCAGCTCCAACACCCCCTCCACCTCAGAAACTACTAACTAGTCCCTAACTAGTCCTCTAACAGAATAACCAGCCTCCAACACCCCCCTCCACCTCAGAAACTACTAACTAGTCCCTAACTAGTCCTCTAGCAGAATAACCAGCTCCAACACCCCCTCCACCTCAGAAACTACTAACTAGTCCCTAACTAGTCCTGTAGAAGAATAACCAGCTCCAACACCCCCTTCCACCTCAGAAACTACTAACTAGTCCCTAACTAGTCCTCTAGCAGAATAACCAGCCCCTCCACCTCAGAAACTACTAACTAGTCCCTAACTAGTCCTCTAGCAGAATAACCAGCTCCAACACCCCCTCCACCTCAGAAACTACTAACTAGTCCCTAACTAGTCCTCTAACAGAATAACCAGCCTCCAACACCCCCCTCCACCTCAGAAACTACTAACTAGTCCCTAACTAGTCCTCTAGCAGAACAACCAGCCTCCAACACCCCCCTCTACCTCAGAAACTACTGACTAGTCCCTAACTAGTCCTCTAGCAGAATAACCAGCTCCAACTCCCCCTCCACCTCAGAAACTACTAACTAGTCCCTAACTAGTCCTCTAGCAGAATAACCAGCTCCAACTCCCCCTCCACCTCAGAAACTACTAACTAGTCCCTAACTAGTCCTCTAGCAGAATAACCAGCTCCAACTCCCCCTCCACCTCAGAAACTACTAACTAGTCCCTAACTAGTCCTCTAGCAGAATAACCAGCTCCAACTCCCCCTCCACCTCAGAAACTACTAACTAGTCCCTAACTAGTCCTCTAGCAGAATAACCAGCTCCAACTCCCCCTCCACCTCAGAAACTACTAACTAGTCCCTAACTAGTCCTCTAGCAGAATAACCAGCTCCAACTCCCCCTCCACCTCAGAAACTACTAACTAGTCCCTAACTAGTCCTCTAGCAGAATAACCAACACCCCCCTCCACCTCAGAAACTACTAACTAGTCCCTAACTAGTCCTCTAGCAGAATAACCAGCTCCAACACCCCCCTCCACCTCATAAACAACTAACTAGTCCCTAACTAGTCCTCCAACACCCCCCCTCCACCTCAGAAACTACTAACTAGTCCCTAACTAGTCCTCTAGCAGAATAACCAGCTCCAACACCCCCTCCACCTCAGAAACTACTAACTAGTCCCTAACTAGTCCTCTAGCAGAATAACCAGCCCCCTCCACCTCAGAAACTACTAACTAGTCCCTAACTAGTCCTCTAGCAGAATAACCAGCCTCCAACACCCCCTCCACCTCAGAAACTACTAACTAGTCCCTAACTAGTCCTCTAGCAGAATAACCAGCTCCAACACCCCCTCCACCTCAGAAACTACTAACTAGTCCCTAACTAGTCCTCTAACAGAATAACCAGCTCCAACTCCCCCTCCACCTCAGAAACTACTAACTAGTCCCTAACTAGTCCTCTAGCAGAATAACCAGCTCCAACACCCCCTCCACCTCAGAAACTACTAACTAGTCCCTAACTAGTCCTCTAGCAGAATAACCAGCCTCCAACACCCCCTCCACCTCAGAAACTACTAACTAGTCCCTAACTAGTCCTCTAGCAGAATAACCAGCTCCAACACCCCCTCCACCTCAGAAACTACTAACTAGTCCCTAACTAGTCCTCTAGCAGAATAACCAGCCTCCTCCACCTCAGACACTACTAACTAGTCCCTAACTAGTCCTCTAGCAGAATAACCAGCCTCCTCCACCTCAGAAACTACTAACTAGTCCCTAACTAGTCCTCTAGCAGAATAACCAGCCTCTAACACCCCCCTCCACCTCAGAAACTACTAACTAGTCCCTAACTAGTCCTCTAGCAGAATAACCAGCTCCAACACCCCCTCCACCTCAGAAACTACTAACTAGTCCCTAACTAGTCCTCTAGCAGAATAACCAGCCTCCTCCACCTCAGACACTACTAACTAGTCCCTAACTAGTCCTCTAGCAGAATAACCAGCTCCAACACCCCCTCCACCTCAGAAACTACTAACTAGTCCCTAACTAGTCCTCTAGCAGAATAACCAGCCTCCTCCACCTCAGACACTACTAACTAGTCCCTAACTAGTCCTCTAGCAGAATAACCAGCTCCAACACCCTCCACCTCAGAAACTACTAACTAGTCCCTAACTAGTCCTCTAACAGAATAACCAGCTCCAACACCCCCCTCCACCTCAGAAACTACTAACTAGTCCCTAACTAGTCCTCTAGCAGAATAACCAGCCCCCTCCACCTCAGAAACTACTAACTAGTCCCTAACTAGTCCTCTAGCAGAATAACCAGCTCCAACACCCTCCACCTCAGAAACTACTAACTAGTCCCTAACTAGTCCTCTAGCAGAATAACCAGCTCCAACTCCCCCCTCCACCTCAGAAACTACTAACTAGTCCCTAACTAGTCCTCTAGCAGAATAACCAGCTCCAACACCCCCTCCACCTCAGAAACTACTAACTAGTCCCTAACTAGTCCTCTAGCAGAATAACCAGCCTCCTCCACCTCAGACACTACTAACTAGTCCCTAACTAGTCCTCTAGCAGAATAACCAGCCCCCTCCACCTCAGACACTACTAACTAGTCCCTAACTAGTCCTCTAGCAGAATAACCAGACCCTCCACCTCAGAAACTACTAACTAGTCCCTAACTAGTCCTCTAGCAGAATAACCAGCTCCAACTCCCCCCTCCACCTCAGAAACTACTAACTAGTCCCTAACTAGTCCTCCAACACCCCCTCCACCTCAGAAACTACTAACTACTCCCTAACTAGTCCTCTAGCACAATAACCAGCCTCAACACCCCCTCCACCTCAGAAAAGGAATGAATAGTAAATGTTACTGATTTAAATTGGAAAGAATCCTGAGATGAAACCTGAATTTTACATAATATAGATTTGTAAAAGTTACAAAGTTACATTATTTACCATTATAGTAATCAGATTACACTGAAGAACTGCTGATACAAGATTCTGTCACCTTGATCCTGTACAGACCACTAGGCTCTAGTCCAGGGGTCGGCAACCCAAAATGTTTTAGAGCCGTATTGGACCAAAAACACAAAAAAACTAATATGTCTGGAGCCGCAAAAAATGAAGTCTTGTATCAGCCTTAGAATAAAGACAAATGGCGAAAGGCGAAATGTTGAGAAAAAAGTCAAAATGTCGAGAAAAAAGTCGAAATTTCGAGAAAAAGTCGAAATGTCGAGAAAAAAGTCGAAATGTCGAGAAAAAAGTCAAAATGTCAAGAAAAAAGTTGAAATGTCAAGAAAAAAGTCGAAATTTCGAGAAAAAGTCAAAATGTCGAGAAAAAAGTTGAAATGTCGAGATTAAAAAGGAAAGGGAAAAAGGAAGAAGAAAAGAGAAAAAAAGAAGAAAAAAGATAAAAGAAGGATAAAAAAAGAGAAAAAAGGTCCAGACCTACAGGTCCTCTACAGACCACTAGGCTCTAGTCAAGGAATCGGCAACCCAAAATGTTTTAGAGCCATATTGGACCAAAAACACAAAAAACTTAATATGTCTGGAGCCGCAAAACATGAAAAGTCTTGTATAAGCTTGTATGAAGGTAAATGGCGAAAAGTCGAGAAAAAAGTCGAAATATCAAGAAA
>NC_084606.1:6782903-6800403 GCF_033807715.1 Cololabis saira | reverse complement strand
CATCATCCATCCATCCATCCATCATCCATCATCCATCATCCATCCATCATCCATCCATCATCCATCCATCCATCATCCATCATCCATCCATCCATCATCAATCCATCCATCATCCATCCATCCATCATCCATCATCCATCCATCCATCATCCATCCATCCATCATCCATCCATCCATCATCCATCATCCATCCATCCATCCATCATCCATCCATCATCCATCCATCATCCATCCATCCATCATCCATCCATCCATCATCCATCATCCATCCATCCATCATCCATCATCCATCATCCATCCATCATCCATCCATCATCCATCCATCCATCAATCTATCATCCATCCATCCATCATCCATCCATCATCCATCCATCCATCATCCATCATCCACCCATCCATCCATCCATCCATCCATCCCTCTATCATCCATCCATCCATCCATCATCAATCCATCCATCATCCATCCATCCATCCATCATCCATCCATCCATCCATCCATCCATCCATCCATCCATCATCCAGACTATTTTTATTGTTATTTTATTAACACATCAGGATTGGGGGCGGGGCTTCCAGCCCCCGCATGTCTAATGATAATAACAATAATTGATTTTCTTTTTTAAAGGTCACTCTTCTGGCGTCTCGGTCCTCAGGTACAGGTTCAGTCGCCACGGTAACCAGCGCTGGCGGGGACCTGTCAATCACCTGCTCTGGGAGGACGTGGATCCCCCAGAAAGGTTCAGTGCGGTTTTCATCAAAAATTAAAATTCTGGAAAGAATAATAATAAACTTTATTAGTTCCCTGAAGGGAAATGAGTTGCTGCAGCAGTTTAACAACCTGGTGGAAGATATTTGATCTGGTTGTTCCTGGAGAGTTAAAGGACTAGTTCATCTAGTTTTACTGAAACGGATGGATGGATGGATGGATGGATGATGGATGGATGATGGATGGATGGATGATGGATGATGGATGGATGATGGATGGATGATGGATGGATGGATGATGGATGGATGATGGAGGGATGATGGATGGATGGATGATGGAGGGATGATGGATGATGGATGGATGGATGGATGGATGATGGATGGATGGATGATGGATGATGGATGGATGATGGATGGATGGATGGATGGATGGATGGATGGATGGATGGATGATGGAGGGATGATGGATGATGGATGGATGGATGGATGGATGATGGATGGATGGATGATGGATGATGGATGGATGGATGGATGATGGATGGATGGATGGATGGATGGATGGATGGATGGATGGATGATGGAGGGATGATGGATGATGGATGGATGGATGGATGATGGATGGATGGATGGATGGATGATGGAGGGATGATGGATGGATGGATGGATGATGGATGGATGGATGGATGGATGGATGGATGATGGATGGATAATGGATGGATGGATGGATGGATGGATGAATGGATGGATGGATGGATGATGGATGGATGGATGGATGGATGGATGGATGAATGGATGGATGATGGATGATGGATGGATGGATGGATGGATGGATGGATGGATGAATGGATGGATGATGGATGAATGGATGGATGGATGATGGATGGATGGATGATGGATGGATGGATGATGGATGGATGGATGGATGGATGATGGATGATGGATGGATGGATGGATGATAGATGGATGGATGATGGATGGATGGATGGATGGATGAATGGATGGATGGTGCAAGAATAAAGTCATAATATTACGACAATAAAGTTGTAACATTACGAGAATAAAGTCGTAATATTATGAAAATAAAGTTTTAATTTATGAGAACTCTAACAGGAAGAGTGTGTTAAAATGTTGAATATTGAGCATCTTGTGAAGTTATATTTATATATTTATAATATATTTAATATTACGATTTTATTCTCGTAATATTACGTAATATTACGAGTCATTATATTATTATTACTTTATTTTCGTAATTTCCTTCTTTTTTTTTCTTAGTTTGGCCCTAATACTCCGTCGTAGATATTGGATTAGATAACATTAGTAAAAAAAAAAGAATTAGAGAAAAAATCTTCCACACCGTTTTTGTTATTTTGAGCGTGCGAGAAAAGAATTGGTCAAATCCGGCCCGCCAAGCAAAATGAGTTTGACAAGCCTGCTCTAGTCTCTGATGACATCACTGGGGGCGTGTCCAGTTCCCCCTAGTCTCTGATGACATCACTGGGGGCGTGTCCAGTTCCTCTAGTCTGTGATGACATCACTGGGGGCGTGTCCAGTTCCTCTAGTCTCTGATGACATCACTGGGGGCGTGTCCAGTTCCTCTAGTCTCTGATGACATCACTGGG
The DNA here is from genome assembly GCF_033807715.1 of Cololabis saira. Lineage (NCBI taxonomy): Eukaryota > Metazoa > Chordata > Actinopteri > Beloniformes > Belonidae > Cololabis > Cololabis saira. The sequence continues at coordinate 6,798,076 of NC_084606.1, read as the reverse complement.
GCGTGTCCAGGAGTTTGTGATTCAGTTTATTATATTTTTATTCTCGTGTGGTGACTCTGACCAGGAGCCGCTCGGCTCTCAGGAGTTCAGAGATAAAAGCAGCTTCCAATTAAAACCCACTCAGGATCCTCAGGTGAATGTTATTCATCCTCTCATCCATCCATCATTCCTTTCCTCTCTTGTTTTTAATGGAAAACAAGAATTCATTAAGTGACTTTCACCCGCTCTGTTTGAGACAGAGGAGTCATCAGTCCTTCTCCACCTCCGCCCATCTCTCATCTCTCTTCTTTTCTTCTCTTCTGCAGCTCACTCCTTCATCCTCCTCCTCCTCATCTGCATCCCATTTCCTGGATCTCTTCATGAATCCTTAACAACGTCAACGAGAAATCTGCAGTTTTGTGTGAATGATTCCTGGAGATTTTCAAGAAACGTTGGAATCGATCTCTCAGTAAATGTTTCCTTCATCGTCTAGGCAGAATTTCTGAAAATGTGCTTATTTAAAGTGCTGAAGGCATTGTGAATATTTATAACTGACATTTCTAGGGGTATTAAGGGGTGCTGGATCCAAATCTGCTGTATATGAAGCTCAAAAATGTCCCAAAATGCTTCGAAATTGAGAAATACAACATGGCCGCCAGGCTGAAATCTATTTTTCAGTATATCTTTTTTACTAAACAAGGTACAAAAATGAATTAATTGTACTTTTGTAAGTTATCCTACATGGGAAATTTGATGCCATAGTCAGATTTGAGATGTATCAAGATTGGGGATGGCAAAGGTTCCATTCCAGCACATTTGATACATTTTACCTCAAAACTAAATACAAAGTAAGTAAAAGTAGCCTAATAATAATAATAATAATAATAACTGAGTAATTATTCATAGTTTCTTCACATTACATCTCAATTCTGAATATGGCATCAAATTGCCCATGTAGGATAACTTACAAAAGTACATTTAATTCATTTTTGCACCTTGTTTAGTAAAAAAGATATACTGAAAAATAGATTTCAGCCTGGCGGTGGCGGCCATGTTGTATTTCTCAATTTTGAGGCATTTTGGGACATTCTTGAGCTTCATATACAGCCAGGGTTGCCACCCGTCCCGTAAAATACGGAATTGTCCTTTATTTGAGAAAAAAATGTTGCGTCCCGTATTGAACTAATACGGGACGCGATTTTTACCGTATTTTCATTAACTTTTACACCATATTCTAGTTGAATTATTGAAATAAATTAACTTTTACACCATATTCTAGTTGAATTATTGAAATAAAATGAACCTTTACACCAAATTCTAGTTGAATTATTGAAATAAATTTACTTTTACACCATATTCTGGTTGAATTATTGAAATAAATTAACTTTTACACCATATTCTAGTTGAATTATTGAAATAAATGAACTTTTACACCATATTCTAGTTGAATTATTGAAATAAATGAACTTTTACACCATATTCTAGTTGAATTATTGAAATAAATGAACTTTTACACCATATTCTAGTTGAATTATTGAAATAAATGAACTTTTACACCATATTCTAGTTGAATTATTGAAATAAATTAACTTTTACACCATATTCTTCACCTGTAGCTATATTACATCTGGGCTGATGTGGACATATGTAGCATAGGAGGATATTTCAGCTGCTAGTATGGTTGGCTGTCTGTACAGTCATGCAAGTTCAATGCTATTAAAGCACTTTAAACTTTAAATCAAAGGATTTTGTTCTTTTCATATAAAATAAACACATTTTTATTCAGTTTAGAAGTTTTGGGGCTTTTTTTTGGCTCCTGCGCTGCTGAAATCAGGGCGTCCCTTATTTCTATTTCTGAAAGGTGGCAACCCAATATACAGCAGATTTGGATTCAGCACCCCTTAATACCCCTAGAAATGTTGTCAGTTATAAATATTCACAAAAGGCCTTCAGGGTTCTGATTTTGTGAAAATTGACCCTGTCTATCAGCAGGAAGTCTCTCTCCACGTGTTGTTGCTGAAGGAAACCTTCCTCTTTTCTTCCTGCTGTTGTTTCATTCAAGCAGGTGTCAAACACATCATGCGTCTCAAAGAGGCGTGTTGAATATTCCCTCCATGTTCCCTGCAGACGGATCCTCCCCCAGTAATCTCCTGGAACCGTTCCTCCAGCAGCTGCTGGTCGTTGACAGTGTTGGGTGTAACCAGAGCTGGTAGAGTAGCCAAAAATTGTACTCAAGTAAAAGTACTGTTACTTCAGAATAATATGACTCAAGTAGAAGTAAAAAGTAGTCATCCAAATAATTACTTGAGTAAAAGTAAAAGAGTACTTGGTGAAAAAAATACTCAAGTACTGAGTAACTGTTGAGTAACGTCTGATTTATTTTTTTAACACAACCATTCAAACAGACAAAAGTATAAAATAATCATCTTCAGGCAAATTAAATCAATAAAATAAAATAAAATTAATAAAAAATTAAAAATAGCTTAAATTAAAATAATCTTAAAGTAAATTCAGTACTTTAATAAATAATAAAATAAATAAAATAACAGAATAAAAAAATAAATTAAGCACAAGTAGCACAAAATTTCAAGCCTTTGTACTTTTCTTTTTTAACCAGAACTAGAACAAACATAAACTCATAGAAACTCTGTGTGTGTTTGAGTCTGTGTAAATGTGACAAAACGTGCAAAAACAAACATTTTTCCCAAAGAATCACCCAGTGATGTCATGAGATTGACGCGTACGTGGATAAAAGGGATAAAAGAAAAGTAACAGCTCAACGTGGCCTAATGTAGCGGAGTAAGAGGAACAGTTTCTCCTTCACAAATCTACTCAAGTAAAAGTAAAAACTATAGTGATTCAAAACTACTCCTAAAAGTACAACATTTCCCAAAACCTACTCAAGTAAATGTAACGGAGTAAATGTAACTCGTTACTACCCACCTCTGGGTGTAACGCGGTACAAAGTAACGCGTTACTGTAACCAGATTACATTCGCCAGCAACGCAGTAATGTAACGCGTTACAGTTGTAATTTGGGTAATCACATTATAGTTACTCTAAGACAAAAAACATTACGTTACTTTAGTTACTTTAAGCTTTTCAGCTACATGTAGAACGGCAGAAGAGAAAAGAAAATCAAACTTGCCTTTCATGCGTCTTCACGCGTTGCGCAACACTTGTCTGATTTAACGTTATTTTAAGGCAGGGGCGTCAAACTCATTTAACCTGGCGGGCCGGATTTGACCAATTTTCTTCTCGCGGGCTGCACGCTCAAAATAACAAAAACGGTGCGAACATTTTTTTTTTCTAATTCTTTTTTTTCCTATTGTTATCTAATCCAATATCAGTTTAGTTAATTTTAAAGGAAATATGCACTTTGTTTCCACTCTAATTATGTAAAATATATTTCTTCAGGATCTTTTCTTGAAATTTCTCGTTTTTTTTTCCAAATTATGTAAGATACTTTTAATATCATTTTACAAAGATAAACAGAAACAAGTATGTTTTTTTTTTATATTTTGCTTTTTTATAGGAAATTTAATTAAAAGCAAAATCTTTCTTATTACATCCGAGAGTGTTTCTTTGTGATTTAGAGATTTTTCCAGTACAATTAAGTGTATTTATTTTTAAAAACTTCTTTTTTAACTGTTTTACTTTGTCACTATCTTCGAATTCAAAACTGTCATCTTCTATCATCTTTTTTAGCAGTGATATTTTTCCTTTTAGTCAGTTAATAAAAATAAACGACCGTCTACAAAGAAATAAAATCAGCAAATGCATTCTAGAAAACTAAAAAAATGTCAAACTGCTCTCTTTGTGGAATAACGATGGATTTGTAGAAGAAATATATTATCAGATATGCTGCGATTCATGGCAATTATTTATGCCTTCCTTTTTAGTAAATTAACATTTCGGTTTTTTGCGTTGGAAACTTCTCGTGGGCCGCATGAAAACCTCTCTCAGGCCGCACATTTGACACCCCTGCTTGCTTTTCAGCTACATGTAGAACGGGAGAACAGCAAAAGAAAATCAAACTTTCCTTTCATGCGTCTTCACGCGTTACGCAACACTTGTCTGACTTAACGTGATTTTAGGTGATTTTAGGTGATTTTACGTGATCTTACGTGATTTTACGTGATCTTACGTGATTTTACGGGATTTTACGTGATCTTACGTGATTTTACGTGATCTTACTTGATTTTACGGGATTTTACGTGATCTTACGGGATTTTACGTGATCTTACGGGATTTTACGTGATCTTACGGGATTTTATGTGATCTTACGGGATTTTACAGGATTTTACGTGATCTTACAGGATTTTACGTGATTTTACGTGATTTTACGTGATCTTACGGGATTTGACGGGATTTTACGTGATTTTACGTGATTTTACGGGATTTTACGTGATTTTACGGGATTTTATGTGATTTTACGGGATTTTACAGGATTTTACGTGATCTTACGGGTTTTTACGGGATTTTACGTGATTTTATATAATCTTACGTGATCTTACGGGATTTTACGTGATTTTATATAATCTAAACAAAAATGTCATACATTCTGGATTCATTACAAATCAACTGAAATATTGCAAGCCTTTTATTATTTTAATATTGCTGTTATACATTTTTGGAGATAGGATATTTGAGTTTTCACTGGTTGTTGAGCATCAAAGATCCTCTCATGAAAACAACCAAAGCGGTTCCAGCCGTCCTTGTCTCCCCCCGTCCTCTCCTCCGTCCTCTCCTCCGTCCTCTCCTCCGTCCTCTCCTCCGTCCTCTCCCCCGTCCTCTCCTCCGTCCTCTCCTCCGTCCTCTCCCCCGTCCTCTCCTCCGTCCTCTCCCCCGTCCTCTCCTCCGTCCTCTCCTCCGTCCTCTCCTCCGTCAGCTGCTCATCCATCACCGTGGTGATACCGGCGGGCAGTACTCAGGTCACTCTGCAGTTTTCTCAGGTGCAGAGTCCGGAGCAGGATCTGGGTGATGGATGACGCCTCGGGCAGAAACTCCAAACCCGTCTCGTTGATGTGGCATCACTTTAGTTTAATAATTGATTAACCTCCCCCTCCGGTCCAGCCCATCATCACTGACGCTCTGATCGTCAGCAGCTTCTGGATTTCTGGCAGTTTGCTCACTCAGGTGTGTCGACACAACGCCACTGCGCCGTAAACTAATACAAGTAAATGGACTTATTTTTGTAAAGCGCCTTTCTACAAAGAAATGTACGTTTTACGTCTCATTTATTCATTCACACACGCACTAATATACTTGGGAAACAGTTAGACACCAAATATAATATATTTAATTTCTCAGATGGCAAAAATAAGAACTTTATTGATCCCACATAGGAGTAATTCATGTTATATCAGCTATAGAGAACAAGGTAGTGCCGAAAAACAATATCGAAAGTCGAAATGTCGAGAAAAAAGTCACAATTTCGAGAAAAAAGTTGAAATGTCGAGAAAAAAGTCGAAATTTCGATAAAAAAGTCGAAATGTCAAGATTAATGTTGAAGTACAATCTTGAGAAAAAAGTCGAAATGTCGAGAAAAAAGTCAAAATTTCTAATTTTCTCATTTTTCACCTTTTCCTTGAAATTTTAGAGAAAAACTATTGTGAGATTAATCGCATAGATAATTACAGAAATCATGGATTAATTAAGATTAAAAAATGTTATCGTTGGACAGCACTTATATATATATATATATATATTATATATATATGTATATATATATATATATATGTATATATACTGTATATAAAAATGGACATTTGTTTGTTTGTTTTTCTTAATTTTTTCTTAGTACTTTTCATTTTTACATTTTTTATTAAATTAAAACATTTTTTTTTAAATATTTAATTGTTTTTATTCATTTATTTTTATTTATTTATTTTTTATTTTTTCAGAAGAAAACCTAAAAACCTAAAAAAAGACATCTCAGGTGTGTGTCGACAAAACGCCACGAGGGACAGACATCAGCAACCGTCTTAGAGAAGCTGTAACAGAACATTCTTCCCCAGAAGGGTATGGCAAGCTGTTTTAACATTTAATGGCTAAGTTTGACTTTTTTTTTTAAATTACTTTATTAGTTTGGACACAATAAAAGTAACACTTACAATCAAAATAGTAAAACAAATGTGACAGGAGAGGTCAAAAAGCCAACAGGCTTATGCAGCGAAACCTCCCCTCAATTTAGGAAGTAAAACAGTAATTAAAAAAGATAAAAACAAAAAAACACAAGACGAAAACTATTAACAAAAAACAAAGAAGGTTAGACTACATAGTTAAAGATCATCAACACAAAAATAAACAACAAAAAAAATCAACAAAGAAAACTTAAGACATTTTTTAAATGAGATGATAAATGTATTTTAAAAATCTCTAGAAAAGCAGAGCTTTTGATAATGTGATATATCTGTACACCACGATATCTGAGGGGAAAGTCTTACAAATCGTCTATCGGGAATTAACATTGCAGATATCTACAACTGCATTTTGACTTGTCGTAATTACATTTTGACTAGTCTAAATTGTCTTTCAAGATAACTGTAATTACATTTTGACTGGGCAGAATGGAAGTTAAAGATATCTCCAATTTGAGATATCTCTAATTAAAATTAATTAGAAGATATCTATAACTTGATTATAGATATCTACAATTAAATTATGGCTATCCGTAATTCCAGGTTGAGATATCTACAACTTCATTCTGACTAGTCCAGGGGTCGGCAACCCAAAATGTTTTAGAGCCGTATTGGACCAAAAACAAAAAACAAATATGTCTGGAGCCGCAAAAAATGAAAAGTCTTGTATAAGCCTTAGAATGAAGACAACACATGCTGCATGTTTCTATATTAGTTAGAACTGGGGGAAAATATTTTTTTCATTATGCACTTCGAGAAAAAAGTCAATGTTAAGAAAAAAGTCGAAATGTCTAGATTAATGTTGAAGTACAATCTTGAGAAAAAAAGTCGAAATGTCAAGAAAAAAGTCAAAAGTTCGTGAAAAAAGTCGAAATGTCGGGATTAATGTTTCATTTCATTTCATTTCATTTTTATTTATTCTGGTCATGGAAATATGAAAAGAAAAGAAACATCAAGTAAATTGACAACACAATCAAAAACATATTCCAGAACCAGGAAGGAGCAGGAAGAAGAAAATCTTACATGAAGTATATGTTGAAGTATAATCTCGAGAAAAAAGTCAAGAAAAAAGTCAAAATGTTGAGAAAAAAGTCGAAATGTTGAGAAAAAATTTGAAATGTCGTGAAAAAAGTCAAAAGTTCGAGAAAAAAGTTGAAATGTCGAGATTAAAAAGGAAAGGAAAAAGGAAGAAAAAGAGAAAAAAAGGAAAAAAAAGAAAAAAGAAGAAAAAAGAAGAAAGGAGGTCAAACATTTTTGAAAAACCTCCAGGAGCCACTAGGGCGGCGCTAAAGCCGCGGGTTGCCGAGCTATCTATATCTAAAGATATCTAAAAAGAACGATGTAGATATCTTGAACTGAAATGCTCTTTTTGACTAGGAAGAATGGAACTGTGGATATCTGCGACACATATCCAGTCTAGCCAAGCCCGGATTACCCAATGGGCATTATGGGCGGGCGCCCAGGGGCCCACGCGCATCAGGGGGCCCGTGGCCGAGCCTCTTTTTTTTTTTTTTTTTTTTTTTTTATTTATTTATTTAATTATTTTTTTTTAGGGATTGGGGCAGCTAGAATTTGAGAAACCCGTAGACTGTATATAACCAATAAAAATCACGTAGATTTGTTTTTTTTTTTACTAAAATGGAATGTTTTGATTGGTCAAACAGCTAGCAGTCGGACGTCACTGCCCACGCCGCACTGACAGCTCCGAGTTGTGGGAGTGTAGGAGTTTGATTGGAGAAAGATGAGTGAGAGAAGCGGTTGTAGTAAAAGAAAGCGGAAAAGAGAAAAGGAGGAGAGGGAGGAAACTTTTTTAAAAAGTGTGCCTTCCATCCAACTTTTTTTCAAAAAGAAGCAGGGATGAGGAGGAAGAGCCGTCGTCGGCTCCGCCGGTACAGCCACCACCGCGCCAGCTCCGCCGGAGCCGGTCCTGCCGCCGGGTCCTCCGGAGGAGGATGCTGGACAAAGCGCGACACAGCCGGTTGCTAGTTGTAGCCACAGCGCGCCGGGGGATGCTGCTTGTTGGATGTACACGCCTTGTACATCCAACAAGCAGCATCCCCCGGCGCGCTGATGGCCATTGAGTCTCAGCTTGTCAAGAAGTTGGACTTTGATGAGATTGTGACTGAGTTTGCGAGTAAGAAAGCAAGAAACTAGTCTTTCTGAGAGAGTGATCATGAGAAAAGAAGATGGGAGTAAAATGGAGAAAGAGCTGAGAAGGAGAAAGAGAGAGAGAGAGAGATGAATGTGGGAAAAAACATTTAGAAAAAAAGAAGAAAAAAAGAGAGATGAACCAGAAAGGAGAACCACATTGAAATACAGAGGAGGAGGAGAAGAGAGAGAGAGAGACATTGAAATACAGAGGAGGAGGAGAAGAGAGAGAGAGAGAGAGAGACATTGAAACACAGAGGAGGAGGAGTGGAGAGAGAGAGACACATGTGTGTGTGTGTGTGTGTGTGTGTGTGTGTGTGTGTGTGTGTGTGTGTGTGTGTGTGTGTGTGTGTGTGTGTGTGTGTTTTAGTGTGTTAGGACAACCTATATTACATTTATTTTTCATTTTTATTTAATATCATAAGGCTTTTAGTCTAGTTGACCAGTGCTATTTTGCATCCTTTTTGTATTAGCAGAACATGATGACAGCCACACTGAAACAGAGATGAGAAGGAGAGGAGAGAGACAGACAGGAATGAGACAGCCACAGGTATTTTGTGTGTATGTGGGTTTGTGTGTGAATTATGTAGGAATCTGACTCTGAATCCACAATCTGGACTTGTGGAGATGAAGCAGCTTTTGTTTGCAAATGGTAATGAGTAACAATATGCTGATAGTCTTGATATTGTAGCTGCTTGCTGAGGAAAGCATAGTTGCAAGTATGTGTAAATCCTGTATGATGGAGGATATCTGCAGGTGCCGATTTTGTCCATTGTAATCATACAGACAGTACCCTATCAGTGTAAATCCTGTATAAGCTACAGGTGTTTCCAACAAATAGCAGTCCATAATTCAAAACCCAGTTTGTTTGCTTGTTTGTGTGTTTTCGGGGGAGAGGGGGGGCCCATCAAGAATTTCTGCCCAGGGGCCCCTGCCCTCTTAATCCGGGCCTGAGTCTAGCTGTTCAACATTAAAACGTCCCGGCCAACTCCCCTCAGGGTCTCATTTAGGAGTTTTTACTCCCACATCAGCGGTGATGACCAAGGTTCTGGAGGACTGGACAGAACACACCTCCCACCTGAGGGCCGCCCCCCGTCTGCAGGTCTGCACATGCTCAGAACACACCGCCCCCCCCCCCTCCCCCCCCGCCCCCCCGCCCCCCCGTCTGCACATGCTCAGAACACACCGCCCCCCCTGACCCCCAACTGCAGCCTTGCAGCCTGACAGCTGGTGGAGGACGGGGAAGTAGAACCGGTGACGGAGACACAGAGGTTTTCATGGTCGAGGTGTGTGTGTGTGTGTGTGTGTGTGTGTGTGTGTGTGTGTGTGTGTGTGTGTGTGTGTGTGTGTGTGTGTGTGTGTGTGTGTGTGTGTGTGTGTGTGTGTGTGTGTGTGTCATCAGTCATCCAGACGTCTGATGCAGCACGAGCTGCTGCTGAAGGACGGGGGAAACATCCAGATAACCACACCCCCTCCTGTCAATCACCCTCAGCTGCAACCGCACATGCTAATTACTGTCATTGTTAATAATATTAATATCATGATTGATATTCATTCTGATCAAATCAGTTCAAACGTCCTCGGCCGCTGATTGACTGATGGTCCAGAAGACGTCCACTTGGACGGGTCCTGAAAAGTGTCCCCCATCTAGTCATTTGGGCATTTATAAATGGACATTTGTTTGTTTGTTTTTCTTATTTTTTTTCTTTCATTTTTAAATTTTTAATTAAATTTAAAAAATAATGATGTTTTTATTCATTTATTTTAGTTTTTTTTTCAAATATTTTTTATTTAAAAAAAACTACAAAAATAATAATACATATATATATATATATATATATATATATATATATATATATATATATATATATATATATATATATATACACTGTATATAAAAATGGACATTTGTTTGTTTGTTTTTCTTCGTACTTTTCATTTTTAATTGAATTAAACATTTTTTTTTAAATATTTAATTGCTTTTATTCATGTATTATTATTATAAATTATATATATATATATATATATATATATATATATATATATATATATATATATATATATATATATATATATTTGTATTATTATTTTTGTAGTTTTTTTTAAGTAAAAAATATTTGAAAAAAAACTAAAATAAATGAATAGAAACATCATTATTTTTTAAATTTAAATGATCCAGGTCCAGGTTTTACCTCCACTTCTCAGTTGTTTTCTGATCTCGTGTGGTGACATGCATCTCTCCCAGAATCCTTTGGGGCGCCGCTCGCACGCCGACGAACCCCCGCAGGCTCGTAACCATGGTAACGCGCTACGCTTAGATACGGGGATGGAACAACAGAGGAGCAGATGCACGCTAGGACGGATACGGACGAGGAACGAGCCGTTGTTTATGTAATCATTGCTCGGGGGTCAAGTTCTGGGTCTCTGGAAACATCCTAGAGACAACTTAAGATGCTTTGTAAATGAAACTGAATGTAATTGAACGTGATTGGTCGAGCGGTCACGTGGTGGTGACGCTGATCAGGCTGAGGGGGGAGGACTCCACCTCCACCTGAGACGTCTGGGACGTGACCTTCTCAGGTGGAGTCAGGACCAGTACTGGAGTTCAGGGGGATGAGGGGTATAAATAATAAATATACGGTCCAAATCATCCCCCCTGGAATAAAAACGGTCCAAATCATCCCCCCCTGAAATAAAAACGGTCCAAATCATCCCCCCCTGAAATAAAAACGGTCCAAATCATCCCCCCCTGAAATAAAAACGGTCCAAATCATCCCCCCCTGAAATAAAAACGGTCCAAATCATCCCCCCCTGAAATAAAAACGGTCCAAATCATCCCCCCCTGAAATAAAAACGGTAAAAATCATCCCCCCCTGAAATAAAAACGGTCCAAATCATCCCCCCCTGAAATAAAAACGGTCCAAATCATCCCCCCCTGAAATAAAAACGGTCCAAATCATCCCCCCCTGAAATAAAAACGGTCCAAATCATCCCCCCTGAAATAAAAACGGTCCAAATCATCCCCCCTGAAATAAAAACGGTCCAAATCATCCCCCCTGAAATAAAAACGGTCCAAATCATCCCCCCCTGAAATAAAAACGGTCCAAATCATCCCCCCTATAAAACTGCCATCCCTCCTTTCCATCCCTTATGTCATTTCATCAATGAATGTGGTTTTACTGCTATTTCAACATTCAGTCATCACCAGAAAAATAACTTATTTGACAATTTTCACCTGTTTCAAGTAAATTTTCACTTGAAATAAGTAGAAAAATCTGCCAGTGGGACAAGATTTATCTTCTCAATACAAGCAAAGAAATCTTGTTCCAGTGGCAAATTTTTCTACTTATTTTAAGTGAAAATCTACTTGAAACTGGTGAAAATGTTTGTTTTTGAGTCTTGTCTTAAATGTAATGAGATTTTTTTTGACTAAAAATTAGACATTTTAACTAGAAATAAGACAAATATTTTGAGTTTTTGCAGTGTAAAATATCTAGTGAAATCGATCATGTTGTTCTGATTTGCATTTGTAGTTATTCTATATGGGACAAGATTTATCTTCTCATTACAAGCAAAATAAATCTTGTTCCACTGGCAGATTTTTCTACTCATTTCAAGTGAAAATCTACGACGGAGTATTAGGGCCAAACTAAGACAAAAAAAATTGGAAATTACGAGAATAAAGTCATAATATAATGAGAATAAAGTCGTAAAATTACGAGAATAAAGTCGTAATAGAATAAAGTCGTAATATTACGAGAATAAAGTCGTAAAATTACGAGAATAAAGTCGTAAAATTACGAGAATAAAGTCGTAATGAATAAAGTGGTGATTTATGAGAATAAAGTCATAATATTATGAAAATAAAGTGGTGATTTATGAGAATAAAGTCATAATATTATGAAAATAAAGTGGTAATTTATGAGAACTCTAACAGGAAGAGCTTCTTCTCCCTGTGTTAAAATGAAGAATATTGAGCATCTTGTGAAGTTATATTTATATATTTATAATATATTACAACTTTATTCTCGTAATATTATGACTTTATTCTCATAATTTTACGACTTTATTCTCATTACATTATGACTTTATTCTTGTAATTTCCTTTTTTTTTTTTTTTTGGCCCTAATACTCCGTCGTAAAAACCTACTTGAAACAGGTGAAAATTGTTGTTTTTTCCAGTGATGAGTCTTGTTTTAAGTGTAATGAGATTTTTTTTTACTAAAATGAGACATTTTAACTAGAAATAAGACAAATATTCTTGTTAAGATTGTGAGTTTTTGCAGTGATCCATGTTACTTATCCTGTGAAGGACAGAGTCATATTGATAAGTTCAGAAAAGTGTTTTTTATTGTTGTGTTTTGATGTATTTGATGTAAGCCCAGTGGATATTTAAAGCTTACAGAAGGCTGCATTTAACTGCTGCTATGTCATTCCTGCAGTATTTCTGCAGGTGTTTTGGTCACTGCTATTATTTGTAATATATTATATTATTTGTAATCAGCACAAATTATCGGATGTTATCGGATCAGCAGCTGGATCAGCAGCTGGATCAGCAGCCGGATCAGCAGGTGGATCAGCAGGTGGATCAGCAGGTGGATCAGCAGGTGGATCAGCAGGTGGATCAGCAGCTGGATCAGCAGGTGGATCAGCAGCTGGATCAGCAGCTGGATCAGCAGCTGGATCAGCAGCTGGATCAGCAGCTGGATCAGCAGCTGGATCAGCAGGTGGATCAGCAGGTGGATCAGCAGGTGGATCAGCAGCTGGATCAGCAGCTGGATCAGCAGCTGGATCAGCAGCTGGATCAGCAGCTGGATCAGCAGCTGGATCAGCAGCTGGATCAGCAGGTGGATCAGCAGGTGGATCAGCAGCTGGATCAGCAGCTGGATCAGCAGCTGGATCAGCAGCTGGATCAGCAGCTGGATCAGCAGCTGGATCAGCAGCTGGATCAGCAGGTGGATTCATTGTTCATTGTTTGGTGGAGATAAAACAATGGCTACAGGCTGATTTATAGTTCTGCGTTACACCAACGCAGACCCTACGGCGTAGGCTACGCGTACCATAGACGTATATACGTAGACGCCGCATTGAGTGTTCCTGCCCGCTGCTGCGATACGTCAACGTCTCCGCCATATTGGATGTTCAAGACTGCGCTGGAAACTAATACAAGTAAATGGATTTATTTTCATAAAGCGCTTTTCTACAAAGAAAATTAACGTTTTACGTCTCATTTATTCATTCACACACGCACTAATATACTTGGGAAACAGTTAGGCACAAATATAATATGTTTAATTTTCTCAAATGGCAAAAATAAGAACTTTATTGATCCCACATAGGAGTAATTCATGTTATATCAGCTATAGAGAAGAAGGTAGTGCCAAAAAACAATATTGAAAGTCGAAATGTCGATAAAAAAGTCACAATTTCGATAAAAAAGTCACAATTTCGAGAAAAAAGTCGAAATGTCAAGATTAATGTCAAAAATAAAACAAATTAAAAAAATGTCAAATAACAAAATAACATATTTGAACCATTTTTCAGACAATAAAATAACTGAAAAACATCTGAAAAATGGTTCAAATTATTATTATATATATTATATTATTATTTTGTTACTTGAAAATTTTAAAATCTGTTTATGTAAAATATGCTTTGATGATCAGAGCTATCATTATTATTATTATTATTATTATTATTATTATTATTATTATTATTATTATTATTATTATTATTATTACTATTATTATTTTCATCATCATCATTATTGTTATTATTATTATTATTATTATTGTTATTTTTATTATTATTATTATTACTATTACTATTATTATTATTTTGTGTAGACTTATGATACTTCATTTGTTTTTTTGTATACACTTTGTATACTTTGTATTCAGTTAAAAGGTGGGCAAGATCAGCTTTATGCTTCAAGCTCAGACCTTTTCGGTCAAATAATCACAATGTTGACCAGGGAAAAACCTGTGTTATCTTGTTTGTTGATTTTTGTTTGTGATTGACCGAAATAACTAAATATTAACTAAATATTAACTAAATGATGAGAAAATATGTTTCCCTATTTTTCTTATTTTTGTAAGGGGGGATATATATATTGTTTTTCGGCACTACCTTGTTCTCTATAGCTGATATAACATGAATTACTCCTATGTGGGATCAATAAAGTTCTTATTTTCGCCATCTGAGAAAGTTAAATACATTATATTTGGTGCCTAACTGTTTCCCAAGTATATTAGTGCGTGTGTGAATGAATAAATGAGACGTAAAACGTACATTTCTTTGTAGAAAGGCGCTTTATGAAAATAAGTTCCTTTACTTGTATTAGTTTACAGCGCAGCGTACGGCTCAACGCTCGATGCGGCGTTTACATAAATATGTCTATGACGCGTAACTTACGCCGTAAGCTCTGCGTCGATTTAACGCAGAACCATAATTCAGGCTTAAGTGTGAAAACCTTGCAGCTAAACGTGGACAAAACAGAAACCCTGGTCATTGCCCCTGATGACTCCATTCCTGGGATTAACCGAGCCTAAGAAACCTGGGTGTTGTGTTTGACAAAGACATGTCATTAGTGCAACACTGCAAACAGCTGACAAGGAACTGCTTCTTTCATCTGAGGAATATCTGTAAAATCAGGAAAATGTTGTCACAAAATGATTTGGAGCTGGTCATTCATGCATTTGTGTCTTCGCGTTTGGAATATTGTAATAGTTTGTTCTCTTGTCTAAACAAGAAGGAGCTGTCTCGTCTGCAGCTAGTGCAAAATTCTGCAGCAAGAATTCTGACCCGCTCTAATAGGAGGATACACATAACCCCATTCTTAAAGATCTTCATTGGCTGCCAGTTTCCTCTAGGACAGGGGTCGGCAACCCAAAATGTTTTAGAG
>NC_084606.1:6767903-6777903 GCF_033807715.1 Cololabis saira | reverse complement strand
GCACTAGGAGAAACCTGGACCAGGACCTGGATCATAAGGGGGGACCCTCCTGCCGAAAGCCAGAGGGGGGGGCGCAGGCCAGGCCAGCACGCAGCTCCTGAAGCTCCGGCCTGCAAACATGCACAAAAGAGAAAAAAGGGGGGCCAGCACAAGAAACTACAGGAGCGATGGACAAAAATGATAAGTATGAGATACTTATCATAAATAAAAATGGAAATGGAGAAGAGAGGAAGGGAAAAGGAGAGGGAGAAGAAGGGTGAGAGGCACCGCCCAGCGGATCATGTCGGTGCCCCCCTGCAGCATAAGCCTATAGCAGCATATCTACCACGAAGCTATATTTGAGACTAACTATTATAGTCTTGTTCTATAGC
Source organism: Cololabis saira (assembly GCF_033807715.1). Taxonomy (NCBI): domain Eukaryota; kingdom Metazoa; phylum Chordata; class Actinopteri; order Beloniformes; family Belonidae; genus Cololabis; species Cololabis saira. Next base: position 6,777,532 of record NC_084606.1, on the reverse strand, counting down.
TGCAATCCATTGGTTTGTAAAATGGGACTCCCAGAAGCAACTGCAGCTTATAGATAGATAGATTTATTTATTGTACCCTTGGGTAAATTTGGTTCACAGTGAGTGCCTCCTCATACAATCTAAAACCATACACTCAACAACACAGGATAATATAAAGTGACATCAGTGCTTTGGCTAAAATAACATGAATTATGTTATTACTATTATGAATAGTGGCCCAGTCACACAGCAAAACAACTGTAAATTACACATATAATCAGTACTCGAGTTGAGGGGGGATGAACCTGTTTCAAGTAAATTTTCACTTGAAATAAGTAGGAAAATCTGCCAGTGGGATTTATCTTCTCATTACAAGGAAAAAATCTTGTTCCACTGGCAGATTGTTTGTACTTATTTCAAGTGAAAATCTACTTGAAACAGGTGAAAATTGTTGTTTTTTCCAGTGATGAGTCTTGTTTTAAGTGTAATGAGATTTTTTTTTACTAAAATGAGACATTTTAACTAGAAATAAGACAAATATTCTTGTTAAGATTTTGAGTTTTTGCAGTGATCCATTTTACTTATCCTGTGAAGGACAGAGTCATATTGTACGGAAGAGTATTAGGGCCACTTAAAAAAAAATAAAAAGAATTCTGAGAAAAAAGTCAGAATTCTGACTTTTTTCTCAGAATTCTGACTTTTTTCTCAGAATTCTGACTTTTTTCTCAGAATTCTGACTTTCTTCTCAGAATTCTGACTTTAATCTCAGAATTCTGAGAAAAAAGTCAGAATTCTAGGCCACTAAAAAAAAAAAAATAATAATTCTGAGAAAAAAGTCAGAATTCTGACTTTAATCTCAGAATTCTGAGAAAAAAGTCAGAATTCTGACTTTAATCTCAGAATTCTGAGAAAAAAGTCAGAATCCATCCATTATCTATACCCGCTTTATCCCTTGCGGGGTCACGGGGGTCTGCTGGAGCCTATCCCAGCTCATTTCAGGTGAGAGGCAGGGGTTACACCCTGGACAGGTCACCAGTCCATCACAGGGCCACATAGAAACACACAAACCATGCTCACAACCACGCTCACACCTACGGGCAATTTACAATCACCAATTAACCTAATATGCATGTTTTTGGACTGTGGGAGGAAGCCGGAGTACCGGAGAGAACCCACGCAAGCACGGGGAGAACATGCAAACTCCACACAGAAAGGCCCCTGCCGGGCCTGGGAGTCGAACCGGGAACCTTCTTGCTGTGAGGCAACAGTGCTAACCACTAAGCCACCATGCTGCCCAAAAAAAAAAAAAAGTCAGAATTCTGAGATTAAAGTCAGAATTCTGACTTTTTTTCTCAGAATTCTGACTTTTTTTCTCAGAATTCTGAGATTAAAGTCAGAATTCTGACTTTTTTCTCAGAATTCTGACTTTTTTCTCAGAATTCTTTTATTTTTTTTAAGTGGCCCTAATACTCTTCCGTAATATTGATAAATTCAGAAAACAGTTTTTTTATTGTTGTGTTTGATGTATTTGATGTAAGACAAATATTTTGAGTTTTTGCAGTGTATATATAACTAGTGAAATCGATCATGTTGTTCTGATTTGCATTTGTAGTTATTTTATATGTATTAAATAATAGAATAATCCGATAACGAAGAGATGGGGGGAGATGGACGGAGGAGGAAGAGAAAGGGAGGAGGAAGAGGAGGAGGAAGAGGAGGAGGAAGAGGAGGAGGAAGAGGAGGTCTGGGTGCAGCGAACCGAGCAGGTAATATCGGGGCCGTCGCTTCTTCCAGTTTCATTTCTCTCTTTGAAACAATAACTGGGGGAAGAACGGAGACGGAGAAAAGTTAATTACCTGCAGCTCGGGGGGAACGCAGCTCGCTGCACCGGGAGATGGAAGTGGATGTAAATGAACCACAGATGAGGTTCTGTTGGTTAACGGCTCCGAGACGCCGGAGACGTCCCCATTAGCTGGAGACGAGGATCGATTATTAACCTGGGAAACACGTGTTTCTGTAGCGGGAGCTCAGGTTTCCTCTGTTTCAGACGGCACTGGCAGCAACATCAGGAAAACAACAACCATGGGGGACAGTTCCCCCTTTTCCACCAAACCGGTTCCAGGGCTGGTTCCAGACCAGTGCCGGTTCTGGTCAGTACTGGAGTTGAGGGGGGATGAGGAGGGATGGCCTCCCCCCCTGAAATAAAAACGGTCCAAATCATCCCCCCTGAAATAAAAACGGTCCAAATCATCCCCCCCCTGAAATAAAAACGGTCCAAATCATCCCCCCCTGAAATAAAAACAGTCCAAATCATCCACCCCTGAAATAAAAACAGTCCAAATCATCCCCCCTGAAATAAAAACAGTCCAAATCATCCCCCCCTGAAATAAAAACAGTCCAAATCATCCCCCCCTGAAATAAAAACAGTCCAAATCATCCACCCCTGAAATAAAAACGGTCCAAATCATCCCCCCCCTGAAATAAAAACAGTCCAAATCATCCACCCCTGAAATAAAAACAGTCCAAATCATCCACCCCTGAAATAAAAACGGTCCAAATCATCCCCCCTGTAAAACTGCCATCCCTCCTTTCCATCCCTTATGTCATTTCATCAATGAATGTGGTTTTGCTGCTATTTCAACATTTAGAGTCATCACCAGAAAAATAACTTATTTGACAATTGTCACCTGTTTCAAGTAAATTTTCACTTGAAATAAGTAGAAAAATCTGCCAGTGGGACAAGATTTATCTTCTTATTACAAGCAAAAAATCTTGCTTGCTTCCACTGGCAGATTTTTCTACTTATTTCAAGTGAAAATCTACTTGAAACAGGTGAAAATTGTTGTTTTTTCCAGTGATGAGTCTTGTTTTAAGTGTAATGAGATTTTTTTTTACTAAAATGAGACATTTTAACTAGAAATAAGACAAATATTCTTGTTAAGATTGTGAGTTTTTGCAGTGATCCATGTTACTTATCCTGTGAAGGACAGAGTCATATTGATAAGTTCAGAAAAGTGTTTTTTATTGTTGTGTTTTGATGTATTTGATGTAAGCCCAGTGGATATTTAAAGCTTACAGAAGGCTGCATTTAACTGCTGCTATGTCATTCCTGCAGTATTTCTGCAGGTGTTTTGGTCACTGCTATTATTTGTAATATATTATATTATTTGTAATCAGCACAAATTATCTGTCCCCATATGATCAAATCCACCATCCCCCCTGATTTTATTTTTACAACTTGAGTGCTGGTTCTGGTTCACAACTCGTTCAAAGTGCGAACCTGCTGAGAACCGTTTGCCCTACTGGTCCACCTGGTCCAGTTCAGTGGTGAACCCTCAGTACTCGAGTTGTAAAAAAGAATCAGGGGGGATGGTGGATTTTATCATATGGGGACAGATAATTTGTGCTGATTACAAATAATATAATATATTACAAATAATAGCAGTGACCAAAACACCTGCAGAAATACTGCAGGAATGACATAGCAGCAGTTAAATGCAGCCTTCTGTAAGCTTTAAATATCCACTGGGCTTACATCAAATACATCAAAACACAACAATAAAAAACACTTTTCTGAACTTATCAATATGACTCTGTCCTTCACAGGATAAGTAACATGGATCACTGCAAAAACTCACAATCTTAACAAGAATATTTGTCTTATTTCTAGTTAAAATGTCTCATTTTAGTAAAATAATCTCATTACACTTAAAACAAGACTCATCACTGGAAAAAACAACAATTTTCACCTGTTTCAAGTAGATTTTCACTTGAAATAAGTAGAAAAATCTGCCAGTGGAACAAGATTTTTTTGCTTGTAATGAGAAGATAAATCTTGTCCCACTGGCAGATTTTTCTACTTATTTCAAGTGAAAATTTACTTGAAACAGGTGAAAATGGTCAAATAAGTTATTTTTCTGGTGTTATTTTTCTGGTGATGACTCTAAATGTAGAAATAGCAGTAAAACCACATTCATTGATGGAATGACATAAGGGATGGAAAGGAGGGATGGATGCCAGTTTTACAGGGGGATGATTTGGACCGTTTTTATTTCAGGGGTGATGCCATTCTTCCCCTCATCCCCCTCAACTCCAGTACTGACTCTACATCTTCTCTGGGGTTATAAGTGGACCGTCGGCGCCTACGTGCACCAGTTCCACTGCAGTCAGATTTATTTGTGTTTCTTTTACACCAGAACAACATGGGATGGAGAAGTTGTCATCAGACTGAGTAGGATTTAACTGTACGCCACTTAATGAGACCTGCTATGATTGCTGTTGCTATTTAGCAGTGCTGCATAAATTACTGAGTAGAATTTAATTAAAAAAGGAAAATAAAGCATTTACGAAGGCAAAATATAGGAAGGGCACAAGAGGGTCTGAATGCATTATAACTCTCAAATGAAATGGATAAATATTCAGTGGAAGTCCAAGTGCAGAAACAGACAATACGAGATGATTAAAAAGCCGTGAAAACAGGATATTGATCAGTTGTGGTTGGTTATAAACTGCTTTTTGCACCAACGGCAGCGGGAGAATCAACATTCGTTCATTCTTTTAACGAGAAACATATGATTGTGAGAAAGATGTGTCTGGTATCGCTGGAGTTATCTACGGTTTCAGCCTCCACATTTATCACGGGGGAGAGTCGGCGTGGCTTCAGCATCTCTGGAGGGATCGTAGCCGCTGCCCGTGAGTTATGAGCCGTGGTACCAGTGACGATGCTGCCGGAGATAAGCAGGACCCGCTGGAGCCGAACCGGACTCCTTCATCATACAGTGTGTTGTGCTGTTTGTTTGGCTGATTATACTTTATAATACTGGGCTCGGCAACCCGCGGCTCTAGAGCCGCCCTACTGGCTCCTGGAGCTTTTTCACAAATGTTTGACCTTTTTTTTCGTTTTTTTCTTTTTTTTAGGGCCCGAGCACTGACAGTGCGAAGGCCCTATTGTATCTGTAGGAATTTTTATTATTATTCTTCTCATTATTATTTTTCTCTGACGAAATCAGGGCCTTTTTTCCCCCTAAACGTGCCCAAAAAGTCACCAAATTTTGCATGCAAGCCAGGCCTGGCAATAAATTTGATATTTAATGGTTTGCATTAATGGGCGTGGCCTAATAGCTCAAAAGCGCCCTCTAGAAAACTTTGTGGCCTCAAGCCCCACCATACGGTTTGACGTACATGCACGAAAATCGCTACACACCTGTATCATGTCGCAACTTAAAGAAAAGTCTCTTGGCGACATGGCCGAAACCGAACAGGATGTCGGCCATTTTGAATTAATCGTGTCACTTTGGCGCAATTTATGCCATTCCTTCGGCAGTTAATACGGCCCGAACCGTAACGTGCCCCCAAGTGTGTTATACATCAAAATGTGCGTCTCCATCCTGCGACAACACGCATTACTTTTCTCTTTCAAAAGCGTTACCGTGGCGACGCTAGACGCCAAAAAAGCGCGCCCACCCTTCATCTGGTTGGTTCAGACAGAAAAAACTTTGCGCCTCAAGCCCCATAATACGCTTTGACGTACATGAACGAAAGTCGGTACACACCTGTATCATGTCGCAACTTAAAGAAAAGTCTCTTGGCGCCATGGGCGAAACCCAACAGGAAGTTGGCCATTTTGAACATTCTGAATTAATCGTGTAATTTTGGAGCATTTATGCCATTCCTTCGACAGTTAATTACGGACCGAACCGTAACGTGGCACCCAGGTGTGTTATACATCAAAATATGCATCTCCATCTAGACACCAAAAAGCGCGCCCCCCCTTCATCTAATTGGTCCATATTTGATAGTTCTCCAAAAGTCACCAAATTTTGCACCAAGCCAGGCCTGGCGATAAATTTGATATTTCATGGTTTGTATTAATGGCGTGGCAAAATGGCTCAACAGCGCCCCCTAGAAAACTTTTCTCTGCCATAACTTTTGAAAAGGTTGTGATAAAGACAGGAAGGACAGGAAGTCGGCCATTTTGAATTAATCATGTAATTTTGGCGCAATTTATGCCATTCCTTCGGCAGTTACTACGGCCCGAACCGTAATGTGCCCCCAGGTGTGTTATACATCAAAATGTGCGTCTCCATCCTGGTGACAACGCGCATTACTTTTCTCTTTCAAAAGTGTTACCGTGGTTGACGCTAGACGCCAAAAAGCGCACCCACCCTTCATGTGATTGGTCCACATTTGATAGTTCCTACTTTCTGCCATAACTTTTGAATGGTTTGACATAGAAAGTCGTGGGTGGTGTCATCAGACTTAATTTGTTGTCCTTGACTTTTATTAGTGAATATTTCGGGTTTGAACTTGCTTGAACGCCTCCTCCAGCAGCGATCGACAGTTGTCTTTGTGAATAATCTTCCTCGCTGTAAAACTCCAAAGGGTTTTTTTTCAGTCCTGTGTTGAACATTGAAAGACTTGATTCAATTCTGAAGCCAGCCTCAATTTCTCACAGCCACGTAGATGCGACATGACTCCTCGCTGATTGACGAAGGCACGTTTGACCCGGAAGTTCATGACTTAAAGCGCTGATAGCGATAGCCTACTCGTTATTATCAAACAATATCCTGATGCAGGACACAATATGATGTTATAGTCGACATGCTGTCGACTACTCACAACATTAATATGAGTGTTTGAACGCTGAAGACCCGTTTGAAAGATGCAGAGTTACTTTTAAATACATTCAGATTCATCTTGTGCTGTCTTCGGGTCAAGGAAGGAGGAAGGAAGGAAGGAAGGAAGGAAGGAAGGAAGGAAGGAAGGAAGGAAGGAAGGAAGGAATAAAGAAAAGAAGGAAGGGTGAAAAGAACGAAGGGAGGAAAGAAGGAAGGAAGGGAGGAAAGAAGGAAGGAAGGGAGGAAAGAAGGAAGGAAGGGAGAAAGGAATGAAGGAAGGAAGGGAGGAAAGAAGGAAGGAAGGGAGAAAAGAAGGAAGGGAGGAAAGAAGGAAGGACGGGAGGAAAGATGGAAGGAAGGGAGGAAGAAGGAAGGAAGGAAGGGAGGAATGAAGGAAGGAGGGAGGAAAGAAGGAAGGAAGGGAGAAAAGGAATGAAGGAAAGAAGGAAGGAAGGGAGAAAATAAGGAAGGGAGGAAAGAAGGAAGGAAGGGAGGAAAGAAGGAAGGGAGGAAAGAAGGAAGGAAGGAAGGGAGGAAGAAGGAAGGAAGGGAGAAAGGAATGAAGGAAGGAAGGGAGGAAAGAGGAAGGAAGGGAGAAAATAAGGAAGGGAGGAAAGAAGGAAGCAAGGGAGGAAAGAAGGAAGGAAGGGAGAAAAGAAGGAAGGAAGGAAAGAAGGAAGGAAGGGAGAAAAGAAGGAAGGGAGGAAAGAAGGAAGGAAGGGAGAAAAGAAGGAAGGAAGGAAAGAAGGGAGGAAAGAAGGAAGGAAAGAAGGAAGTGAAGGGAGAAGAAGAAGGAAGGGAGGAAAGAAGGAAGGAAGGGAGGAATGAAGGAAGGAAGGGAGGAAAGAAGGAAGGAAGGGAGAAAGGAATGAAGGAAGGAAGGGAGGAAAGAAGGAAGGAAGGGAGAAAATAAGGAAGGGAGTGAAAAGAAGGGAAGGAAGGGAGGAAAGAAGGAAGGAAGGAAGGGAGGAAAGAAGGAAGGAAGGGAGAAAGGAATGAAGGAAGGAAGGGAGGAAAGAAGGAAGGAAGGGAGAAAATAAGGAAGGGAGGAAAGAAGGAAGGAAGGAAGGGAGGAAAGAAGGAAGGAAGGGAGAAAGGAAGGGAGGAAGGAAAGAAGGGAGGAAAGAAGGAAGGAAGGAAGGAAAGAAGGGAGGAAAGAAGGAAGGAAGGGAGAAAGGAAAGAAGGAAGGTAATGGAGAAAAGAAGGAAGGAAACAAAAGAATGGAGGAAAGAAGGAAGGAGGGAGAACAGAAGGAAAGAAGGAAGGAAGGAAGAAAAGAAGGAAGGAAGGAAGGAAAGAAGGAAAGAGCCAGGACTGGGGTGGCCATACCGGGAGAACCTTTATGAATGGCATGTGATCAAAATGTGTAAATATCACATTGCTTTGCATCAACATCTACACATATGTATAATAACTGAATTCTAGAACTCATGTTAGCATTCATTGAATTGTCAGACTTTTGTTTTGACATTTGACAGTTTTCTATTCCTCTTCCATTTCAACCTATTATTTTGTAGTTACACATTTTCAGAGCCATTCTCATTGTAGAACATTAAAGTCCTCAACAAAATTAATCTGCCGATAATATCAGGTATAATGTATAATCATTAAAAAATAATACAGGTCAAAAGTAATGATTCCTTTGAATATTTATTTAAATAAATGATAAATAAGTCAAACACAATATAATAAAAATACACTATGTACAACAACACACTCTTCTATAAACTTTTAAAGTCAAGAACAGTAAGGCCGCGTTCAGACTGCCAGCCAATATCCGATTTTTAGCCCATCCAGATTGAAACTGGATGACTCTTTTGAAGTCTGAACAGTCCCAAACCGCATGAGATCCGATTTTTGCAAACCAGATGGAAACCACCTCCGGGAGGTAGTTTCATATCCGATCCATATCTCATTTGGGCAGATGCGTGTCAGTCTGAACAGCTCCAAACACTCAGATCGGATATGACTGTCCCAGACGCTCCAAACCACCCGCCCATTTCCAGTTGTGGAGCTACTCATCCTTTCACAGAGAGCATGTACAATCTCTGATGTCACGTCAAAAACTATTATTTGTAGTTTAAGTGTTGCAAATTCACATTACAAGTCATGTTTTAATAGCAGAAAAAAGACCGCATTTCCACGTAGGTGCGGGTCGCCGCGTACCCTACGCCGTAGGCTCTGCGTTGGTGTAACGCGGGACCATAAATCAGTCTTCAGTCGCGCTGTGAGCCTGAACCTGCAGCGCGTCAGCTCATCAGCTGCCAGTTATTAATTGCTGGTTTGTTTGTTAACTCTGAGCTTTGTTGGTTGGTTTGTTAGTTTGCTGGTGGTTTTGTTCTGAACACCTTTCTCTGATTCTCATTTTGCTGTGACGTCGGGTCCCTCCGCCGATCACACAACTTTTGCGGTATGCGTTCATTGTTATGTCTAAAAATGATGCGCAGTGCCGACCCAATCAGAACGGTACAGATATTTTGGGATTTATTTATATATATAAAAAAATAAAATTATAAAAAAATAAAGGATCCCCATAACCTTTGATCGGGTGGCAGGACGCACGTTTTGCCCAAAACCAGCCTCGAGTTCCAGCACACAGAGGTCCGACGGGAGGATTAGAGTGAGATGGGGCAGTCTCAAACGATTTAAAATATTGCACAGTGTATGCCCAGCTTTACAGGTGTGGGACAGCATGTGAGCTGGCTCCATATTGTTATTGTTTTTGATGTCGCAATTACATGACTTCACACAATACACGCGCTGGGTGACGCCTCCGCTCCGACGTCGTTGCTACGGCAACCCGTCAGATCAGTCAGTGATGTGGCCCAGTCTGAACAGAGCCAGATACGATTTGGACACTTGCTAAAAACAGTGTGGACAGTCAGCCCTGAAAATCGGATATGGGAAGGAATCAGATATGAATCAGATTAGCCTGCAATCTGAACGCGGCCTAAGAGGTTCCCAATAAGCACTTGCTTTTGTATTGGACTGCACAGTTAGGTACTTTTGCAAGAACCATAATGAATAACATG
>NC_084606.1:6705403-6762903 GCF_033807715.1 Cololabis saira | reverse complement strand
AAGTAAAAACTCAGACGCCTCTCTAGAAACTCAAGGCCTCAAGTCAGTCCATCAAACGCTCAAAAAAAGCACCAATAAAATACAGTATCAGCAATAAAACAACAATAAAACAACAATAAAACAACAATAAAACAACAATAAAACACTGCCGAGGCCGTTCCTGGTCTGAGAAGATGCGTTTTCAGGGGCTGAGCGGCCGGATGCCCTGGTAACCACGGTAACCAGGTAACCATGGTAACCAGGTACCCACGGTAACCAGGTACCCACGGTAACCAGGTACCCACGGTAACCAGGTACCCACGGTAACCAGGTACCCACGGTAACCACGGTAACCAGGTACCCACGGTAACCACGGTAACCACGGTAACCAGGTACCCACGGTAACCACGGTAACCAGGTACCCACGGTAACCACGGTAACCTGGTAACCACAGTAACCAGGTAACCACGGTAACCAGGTACCCACGGTAACCAGGTACCCACGGTAACCAGGTACCCACGGTAACCAGGTACCCACGGTAACCAGGTACCCACGGTAACCAGGTACCCACGGTAACCAGGTACCCACGGTAACTACGGTAACCAGGTACCCACGGTAACCAGGTACCCACGGTAACCAGGTACTCACGGTAACCACGGTAACCACGGTAACCAGGTACTCACGGTAACCACGGTAACCACGGTAACCAGGTACCCACGGTAACCAGGTACCCACGGTAACTACGGTAACCTGGTACCCACGGTAACCAGGTACCCACGGTAACCAGGTACTCACGGTAACCACGGTAACCACGGTAACCAGGTACTCACGGTAACCACGGTAACCACGGTAACCAGGTACTCACGGTAACCACGGTAACTACGGTAACCAGGTACCCACGGTAACCAGGTACCCACGGTAACCAGGTACTCACGGTAACCACGGTAACTACGGTAACCAGGTACCCACGGTAACCAGGTACCCACGGTAACTACGGTAACCAGGTACCCACGGCCAGAAAGAGGGAGGGGGAGTTAGGGAGACGCTGGCCGAGGGACATTATTGATACGGGACTCACAGAAGAACACCCAGAATCTTTCCATCCATCCATCCATCCACCGTCCATCCATCCATCCATCCATATATCCATCCATCCATCCACCGTCCATCCATCCATCCATCCGTCCATCATCCATCCATCCATCCATCCATCCATCCATCCATCCATCCATCCATCCATCCATCCATCCGTCCACCGTCCATCCATCCATCCATCATCCATCCATCCATCCGTCCACCGTCCATCCATCCATCCATCATCCATCCACCGTCCGTCCGTCCGTCCGTCCGTCCGTCCGTCCGTCCGTCCGTCCGTCCGTCCGTCCATCCATCCACCGTCCGTCCGTCCGTCCATCCACTGTCCATCCATCCATCCATCCATCCATCCATCCATCCATCCATCCATCCATCCATCCATCCATCCATCCATCCATCCATCCATCCATCCATCCACCGTCCGTCCGTCCGTCCGTCCGTCCGTCCGTCCGTCCGTCCGTCCATCCATCCACCGTCCGTCCATCCGTCCGTCCGTCCGTCCGTCCGTCCATCCATCCATCATCCATCCATCCATCCATCCATCATCCATCCATCGTCCGTCCATCATCCATCCATCCATCCGTCCGTCCGTCCGTCCGTCCGTCCGTCCGTCCGTCCGTCCGTCCGTCCGTCCATCCATCCATCCATCCATCCATCCATCCACCGTCCGTCCGTCCGTCCGTCCGTCCGTCCGTCCATCCATCCATCATCCATCCATCCATCCATCCATCCATCATCCATCCATCGTCCGTCCATCATCCATCCATCCATCCGTCCGTCCGTCCGTCCGTCCGTCCGTCCGTCCGTCCGTCCATCCATCCATCCATCCATCCATCCACCGTCCGTCCGTCCGTCCGTCCGTCCGTCCATCCATCCATCCATCCATCCATCCATCCACCGTCCATCCATCCATCCATCCGTCCACCGTCCGTCCATCCATCCATCCATCCACCGTCCGTCCATCCATCCATCCATCCACCATCCATCCATCCATCCATCGTCCGTCCGTCCGTCCGTCCATCCATCCATCATCCATCCATCCATCCATCCATCCATCCATCATCCATCCATCTGTCCATCCATCGTCCGTCCATCCAACCATCTGATGATCAGATATTCAAGCTGATTGTAATTTTATTTTAACTTCATCCTTATTAATTTATGAACTGGACGGTTTTTCTCAGATTGCTGAATCTCATCAACTTGTTGATGCTCGTTTTTTAAACCCAATCATGTCACTAACCTGTTGAAAACGGACCTCTCCTCTTCGTCTCCAGATGTTCCTCCAGGGGTTCATTTTCCAACCGTTGGTTGATTGGTTGATCAGCAGTCATCAAATCCAGACTTGAACATTTGATTCGTTTTTCTACAAACCATCATGAATAAGACGTGGGTTTACGAGGGTTACTAACCATCGTATTCAGTCTTTATTACCTCCTTTGAACCCGGGGCGGTCAGGGTAACGAGCAGCAGATAAACTCAGACGCGTTTGCTTCTAAACCTGGTAAAGTGGTCCGCCCTTTCAAAACAAATAAATATGGCTCAAATCTCCCAGATTACAAATACATTATGCCTCTTTGTTGTGACATAATTCTGCTCAGTATTCTCACTGAAAAGCATCTAAAATCTTATCTTGCATGCATCTAAGAACAACCCCGTAATCCATCCTGCATCGCCTCGCGCTATCTAAGCTCCTTTTATGTTGCCGCTCTGATATAAAGCCGGTTTTGCGCTCAGCCTCGCGTTTACATCTAATCCTCATTCTGAGCTCTTCCACGCACTCGCAGGAAAAATGAGCTTATCAGGAGATTTCCATTAACTGTGACCACTTCCATCACTCCTGATGGCGTTTGCATCATCGGGATCATGGAATGACCTCGCTGAGATGATACACAACACGGTGAAGGCAGTTCCATCTCCAGCTGCAACTTCAGCGGATAAAACGACGAGGAAAATGATAAACACCAGCCCAATAATCGAAACAAAATATAAAATACATTTAACCCTTGTGCTGTGTTTGGGTCAAGGGAGGGTGAAGGGAGAAAAGAAGGAATGAAGGAAAGAAGGAAGTGAGGAAGAAAGGAGAAAGAAGGAAGGAAGTAGGAAAGGGAGTAAGAAAGCGAGAAAAGATGGAGGGAAGTAGGAAAGGGAGTAAGGAAGGGATAAAAGATGAAAGGAAGGAAAGAAGGAAGTGAGGAAGAAAGGAAAAAAGAAGGAAAGAAGTGAGGAAGAAAGGGAGTAAGGAAGGGAGAAAAGATGGAAAGAAGGAAAGAAGGAAGGAAGGAAGTAGGAAGTGAGGAAGAAAGGAGAAAAGAAGGAAAGAAGGAAGGGAGAAAAGATGGAAGGAAGGAAAGAAGGAAGGAAGTAGGAAAGGGAGTAAGGAAGGGAGAAAAGATTGAAGGAAGGAAAGAAAGAAGGAAGTAGGAAAGGGAGTAAGGAAGGGAGAAAAGGTGGAAGGAAGGAAAGAAGGAAGGAAGTAGGAAAGGGAGTAAGGAAGGGAGAAAAGATTGAAGGAAGGAAAGAAAGAAGGAAGTAGGAAAGGGAGTAAGGAAGGGAGAAAAGATGGAAGGAAGGAAAGAAGGAAGGAAGTAGGAAAGGGAGTAAGGAAGGGAGAAAAGGTGGAAGGAAGGAAAGAAGGAAGGAAGTAGGAAAGGGAGTAAGGAAGGGAGAAAAGATGGAAGGAAGGAAAGAAGGAAGTGAGGATGAAAGGAGAAAAGAAGGAAAGAAGGAAGGAAGGAAGTAGGAAAGGGAGTAAGGAAGGGAGAAAAGATGGAAGGAAGGACAGAAGGAAGTGAGGAAGAAAGGAGAAAAGAAGGAAGGAAGTAGGAAAGGGAGTAAGGAAGGGAGAAAGATTTTTTTTTTCATTATGCACTTCGAGAAAATACTTGAAATGTCCAGGAAAAAGTCGAAATGTTGAGAAAAAAGTCAAAATTTCGAGAAAAAAGTCGAAATGTCGAGATTAAAAAGGAAAGGAAAAAGGAAGAAAAAAAAGAGAAAAAAAAGAAAAAAGAAGAAGAATAAAAGGAGAAAAATAAGAAAAAAGGAAAAAAAAGAAGAAAAAAAGGAAAAAAAGGTCAAACATTTTTGAAAAAGCTCCAGGAGCCACTAGGGCGGCGCTAAAGAGCCGCAGGTTGCCGAGCCCTGCGTTAAAGTCTCTGCTGCTGCATCTTATATCTTGTGCATACTGCAGAAAAGAGCAATGAGAATTAAAGCTGCAATCAGCGATGAACGGGCCCTCGCACTCACGTCCACCGTCCCCCATAAGCATATCAGAAATTATACCACCCACGACTCTTTATGTCAAACCATTCAAAGGTTATGGCAGAAACTAGGGACAACCAATCAGAAGAAGGGGCGGGGCTAATTCAGGCCAATGAAGGTCAAGTACTAAATACCAAGTCCGATGACACCACCCACATGTCTTTATCACAACCTTTTCAAAAGTTATGGCAGAGAAAAGTTTTCTAGAGGGCGCTGTTGAGCCGTTAGGCCACGCCCATTAATGCAAACCATGAAATATCAAATTTATCACCAGGCCTGGCTTGGTGCAAAATTTGGTGACTTTTGGGGAACTATCAAATATGGACCAATCAGATGAAGGGGGGGCACGATTTTTGGCGTATAGCGTCGCCACGGTAACGCTTTTGAAAGAGAAAAGTAATGCGCGTAGTCACAGGATGGAGACGCACATTTTGATGTATAACACACCTGGGTCCACGTTACGGTTCGGGCTGAATTAACTGCCGAAGGAATGGCATAAATTGCACCAAAATTATGCGATTAATTCAAAATGTTCAAAATGGCTGACTTCCTGTTCGGTTTCGGCCATGGCGCCAAGAGACTTTTCTTTAAGTTGCGACATGATACAGGTGTGTACCGATTTTCGTTCAAGTACGTCAAACCGTATTGTGGGGCTTGAGGCACAAAGTTTTCTACGGGGCGCTGTTGAGCCGTTTTCGCCACGCCTGGCGTGCAAAAATTTGGTGACTTTTTGGGCACGTTTAGGGGGAAAAAAGGCCCTCCTTTTGTCAGAAGAAAGAAAGAAAGAAAGAAAGAAAGAAAGAAAGAAAGAAAGAAAGAAAGAAAGAAAGAAAGAAAGAAAGACTGGAGGCACATGCATTCAAACAACTACACTCATACACGCATGTTGTACTTTCTCTCCGCTCCCTTTCTGTCTTAAGCACCATTAATGTAATTTTTTCCCAGTTTAGTAGCGCAACTGAGGGTGCACACTTAGTTGTCCTATGTTTATTCATTCATACATGTATACTCACATGCACACACACACCCACACTTCGCATGTTCATCAGCTGTGTCCCATTCAGTCTGATTGCCAAACAGAGCGATCAGTGATTGAATCCAGGTGTAGTGGGAGGGGTTAAAAGTATAAATCAAGCCGGTTTTGGCTTGGAGAGGGTGAAATCAGCTGTACAGAAGGCAGCATCTCAGTAGAAACTTTTTGAAAAACTTCCTGTTTGAATGTTTTATTTTATTTTTTTTGCATTTTCAATTAATTTCGTTTTTTCAACTGCAGTATTTTTTTTTTTGCATTATTGTAAAAGATGCACCTTTGCATCCTTGAAGGCCGGCAACAATAAAATATAATATTATACTTTAATATTATCCGACTGCCAGTTTTTTTGATTGGAGAGGTTTTTTTTCCGGAGAGAACCCCGTCACATATGGTGTCAGAATTGGGATGGCCAGTCGGAAGAAAGCAGTGCAGAAAACAGCCCGGCTTCCAAAGCAACGCACAGGACTTCGTTCCCAGCGGCAAAGGCAGCAGGTGGAGTTGGAGGTGGAACCTGCGGTTAAAACAGACCAGACTTGGGAGACGGAGCCTTCATTACTATCATCGTCAGACGAGTCATCCAGCAGTGCATCAGAGGCTCACCCAGCCCCGGGATCGAGTGATGGACCAGGGGGAGAGCTACTGATGATGATGAGAGACTTTTTGGCAGGACAACAGAGAAGAGAGGAGAGCCTGTTGGCAGAGATACGAGGCCTGAGGACCTCTCTTCCAGTAACTCAGCAGACAAGGCCAAATGTTGCACCTAATCAGCCAGCCGTCGCAACCCCAAGCACAGCGATGAGCCCTAGACTTGATCTGCCGACACCAGCACCTCGGCGAGGGCGCCAAGCCACACCGGCAGAAGATCGTTCCCCCCAGTTTCAAGACTCTACTAGCAGGCCGGACCAGCCTAGGCCAGAGTGGAAGCAAGAGCCAAAAATGCCCCCATATCAAATGGGCGAGGACATTGAGAACTATTTGTTACGTTTTGAGCGTATTGCCAAAACATGGAATTGGCCAGAGAGGGAGTCGGCCTGTCGACCCGTTCCGCTGTTGTCGGGAAAGACATTGGAGACCTATACTGCGATGGATGAGGAGAAAGCTCAATACTATGCAGACGTGAAAGATGCGCTGCTGACGAAGTTTGACATCTCTCCAGAGACCTACCGGCAGCAGTTCCGATCAACCATCGTGCCACCAAGCGAGAAACCCACCGAGACCTACCACCGGCTGAAGGGTCTCTACCGGCGCTGGATTCGGCCAGAGCAACGCACCAAGGAGGAGGTTGGGGAAGCCATCATCTTGGAGCAGCTACTTCGGGTTTTTTCGCCAGAGGTGAGGACCAGGGTAAAGGAGCATGAACCAGCAGAGGGACTCCAGGCGGCCAAGCTGGCATTACAGTACCTCAACGTTCGGAAGGGGGGGGCACCTACACGCTTCCTCGGTACAGCCCAGCGACCAACGTTCCGGCCACCCCAGCCCAGGCCGGTAAGGAGCGAGAGTACCCAGGAGTTTCCAGGTACCAACAGCACTGCCCCAAACCAACGAGCATCCGGTAAGGACTTTGTTTGTTTTTACTGCCAGCAGCCAGGCCACAAGGCTTCTGTGTGTCCTGTACGCAAAGCCAAGGTCACAGGCGCTTGCTATGCACCCCGGCCTGAGACTGGGTCGATGGAAGCATGGGTACAGCGTTATAAAACTGTGACTATTAATGGTCAGCAGGTGATTGCTTTGTTGGACACTGGAAGTTTCATGTCACTCGTTAGGCACAGTCTGGTGCCAGTAGGCAATGTGGATTACAGCAGACAGGCAGACATTTTGTGTGTTCATGCAAGCTGATGTCACGGTGACTACTGATGGACAGCCATACCTAATGACTGTTGGATGGGTGGTAGAAAACTTGCCAGTAGCTGCCATTTTGGGGTGGGATTTGCCTGTGCTAATGGATTTACTCCAAAAAAAAAAGAACTGACAGGGGACATTGACTCGGGGGAGAAAGGGGATGTGAATGTTTCTTGTCCTGTTATCACTCGAGCCCAAGCAAAAGCTGGTGTCCAACCACTCCCAGACCTAGACAGTAGTCTGTGTAAGGGGGGAACTAAGGGGCCAAGAAAATCCCGTCGTCAACGCCGCTTCGAGAAGCAGCTAAGGCCAATAGAACCTGGCCGAGAGAATTTGCTCTCTGGTAAAATGTGGGAGGTACCTGAAAATATATCTGTGTTTCAGAGGGAAGATGCAACATTAAAATCTGTGTTTGCTAAAGTGACAGAGGGGACAAGTACTAATAGTGGGTGAAAGGCCAAGTTCATTGTTGATAAAGATGTGCTGTACATAGTTGAGGATGACCAGTGTTGGGATAGTTACTCAAAAAAAGTAATCCATTACATATTACTAGTTACTTTAAAAAAAGTAATCCCTTAAACTACTTAGTTACTGGTTGCTGAAAGTAACTAGTTACATTACTTTTGGATTACTCCGCAATATCACCTGAGCTGCACCATAACTCGATTGCCAATGAACAACATTTACAGGACTGTCTCAGAAAATTAGAATATTGTGATTTTCTGTAATGCAATTACAAAAACCAAAATGTCATACATTCTGGATTAATTACAAATCAACTGAAATATTGCAAGCCTTTTATTATTTTAATATTGCTGATCATGGTTTACAGTTTTATCCTATCTCAAAAAATGTGAATATTCTGGGAATCTTCATCTTAAAATGTAAGCCATAATCACCAATATTAAAATAATAAAAGGCTTGCAATATTTCAGTTGATTTGTAATGAATCCAGAATGTATGACATTTTTGTTTTTTTAATTGCATAACAGAAAATAAAGAACTTTATCACAATATTCTAATTTTCTGAGACAGTCCTGTAGTTGGAACCTTATTACTGCAGTGCCCAGATCAGCACAAATGTGTATTCACGTAAAATCCCGTAAAATCCCATAAGATCACATTAAAGGCTGATTTATGGTTCTGCGTTACACCAACGCAGAACTTACGGCGTAGGGTACGCGGCGACGTGCACCGTACGGTGTGCGTCGCCGCGTACCCTACGCCGTAGGCTCTGCGTCGATTTAACGCGGAACCATAAATCAGCCTTAAGTCAGACAAGTGTTGCGCAACGCGTGAAGACGCATGAAAGGCAAGTTTGATTTTCTTTTCTGTTCTCCCGTTCTACATGTAGCTGAAAAGCCTAAAGTAACGTAATTTTTTTTGTCTTAGAGTAACTATAACGGGATTACCCAAATTACAACTGTAGCGCGTTACATTACTGTGTTACTGGCGAATGTAATCTCGTTACACCCAACACTCGAGTCCCGTGACAGCTGGTGGAAAAGCTGCAGCAAGAGGTGGAGGAAATGTTGAGACTTGGGGTAATCGAGCCTTCCAACTCAGAGTGGTGCAGTCCTATGGTTATCGTCTTCAAGAAGGATGGCTCACTCCGAATATGTATGGACTTTCTGAGGCTCAATTCCATCGGAGTTTGACGCCTACCCTATGCCAAGAATCGATGACTTGTTGGAGAAGATCGGGGCTGCCAAGTACATCAACACCCTTGACCTTTGTAAAGGGTATTGGCAGGTGCCATTGGAGAAGTCAAGCCACCCATACACTGCTTTCCGAACGCCAGCTGGGCTTTATCAGTTTACTGTGATGCCGTTCGGCTTGCATGGCACGCCAGCCACCTTCCAGAGACTGATGGACAGAGTCCTCCAAGGGTGTGGCCACCGACGATGTGGTAATTTTCAGCAGCACATGGGAGGAGCATGTCCGACATCTATCACTGGTGCTGGGGAGGATCCGGGAGGCTGGGTTGACACTCAACCCCTCTAAATGTGAGTGGGCACGGCAGGAAACGCGGTATCTGGGTTACCAACTGGGACGAGGAGAGGTGCGTACGCAAGGTGGATAAGGTGGAAGCTATCCAGAACCCTCGACCTCGTACCAAGAAGGAGGTGCGGCCTTTCCTGGGGGTGGCTGGCTGGTACAGATGGTTCGTGTCCCAGTTTGTAACCATTGCAGCCCCACTTACAGCACTGACCGGCAAGGACCAGAGGAACCCAGTGATCTGGTCGGATGACTGTGAAATGGCCTTCAGCACCTTGAAAGCCTACTTGTGTTCTTCCCCTGTCCTCAAGAGTCCAGATTTCATTAGGAGATCTCTGGTACAAGTGGACGCATCTGCAGTCGGCCTTGGAGCAGTATTGGCCCAAGGAAACCCTGGAGAAGAACACCCAATCCTGTACCTGAGCCGGAAGCTGCAACCACGAGAGACCAGGTATTCCACGGTGGAAAAAGAAGGCCTGGGGCCTCATTTATAAAGCTTGCTTGCGCACAAAACAGGGCACAAAACAGGGCTTGAAAGATGCGCAAGCCACCTTCTACGCAAAGGTTGGGATCTAAAAAGAAAAAACTAACCGAAAGATCTGCGTATCCCTACGGCAACCCTGACCCTCCCGTAGGAACATACTTAAGATACTGTATGGGGAACTGGCGACGCAGGCGGTGAGGTGGTGAAATGAAGCCAGATTCATGTCATACTCTTAATAATGTCATCACATATCAGACTTATAATATAATAGCGCTGATCGTGTCCCTCTGTGTTTGAAGCTCAGCGTCAGTCAGGACTCTGGTGCTGCTGCAGCCGCGGTGAGTGGGCTTGCCACCCGTCCCTTGAAATACGGAATTGTTAAGTAATTGGGAATTAAAAGTTTGAACCAATACGGAACCGAGTTTATTCCGTATTTCACAATTGTCCCATGCACGTCTGTCACACACGCACACACTAGTTAAGCCTAATTATGCCTAAATAATGGTTCCACGTTAAATCGACGCAGAGCCTACGCCGTAGGTTACGCGGCCACGCGCACTGTACGGTGCGCGTGGCCCCGTAACCTACGCCGTATGCTCTGCGTCGATTTAACGCGGAACCATAAATCAGCCTTGAGCAGTACTGAGGGGAGATGGGAGGGGAGGAGGGGGAGCGGGGTTTCCGTCCCGACTTCGCACAGGGTGTCTTGATGATTTGTAATTACAGGCTGAGCCTACCGTTAGTTCTTAAACTGTAAAAAGTGGGGGGGACAAAAACATGAGTTTGAAAAGTGGGGGGGGGCATGTCCCCCCTGTTCCCAGTGGAAATTGCACCCTTGCGACTCACAGCGTTTTATTTTCACTCTCTTTTTTTAATACTATTTATATACTATATATACTTTTACTGTGACCACCAAATAATGTAGTTTTCCTGTCCTCCACCTCATCCACAACATCTCTTTCTCAGTCTCCGGGAAATTCAGTGGCACGGTGGCTCGACACGTCTCATTCATCCTGACGCCCAAACAGGCTGCAGGAAGCTGCTGCGCATGCTCAGCAGGCTCATCCATATGCAAATACTACTTTGCATTGCCCATTTATGGTAAAAAGTGGGTGTGTAGAGGGCGGGATATGAGCCGAATTCAGCTGCGCAACCTTCCAGCTGGACTGTAATTTATAAAGCGAACATTGCATGCAAGTGTGCGTGCACAGGGTTTTAAAAATCCAGATTTTTTTTTTGCGCCCGCCATTTTCGACTTTTGGCTTTACGTGCACTTTTAGTATGAATCCTGCGCACTCTTTTATAAATGAGGCCCCTGGCCATTAAGTGGTTGTGGAGAGCCTGCGGTATTACCTGCTTGGACGAGAGTTTGATTTGGACACTGATCACCGACCTCTCACATGGATCAAATCCATGAAAGATCACAACAGCCGCCTTACCCGGTGGTACCTTTCACTTCAGCCTTTCAAGTTCATCATCCGGCCTCAATCAGGCAAGGCCAATGTGGTGGCAGATTACCTTTCCAGGTTGCCGTACAGCGGCAACCTTCGGGAGGAGGTGGATGATGTGACGGAGCGGCTCCCTCACTGAGTGCGTTCCTCCCCTGACTGCAGGCAGCGCACAAACATACATTCACACAACAACACTCATACACGCATGATGTACTTTCTCTCCGCTCCCTTGCTGTCTTAAGCACCATTAATGATCACCATTATCCTTTTTTTCCCAGTTTAGTAGCAACTGAGGGTGCACACTTAGTTGTCCTATGTTTATTTATTCATACATGTATACTCACATGCACACACACACACCCACACTTCGCATGTTCATCAGCTGTGTCCCATTCAGTCTGATTGCCAAACAGAGCGATCAGTGATTGAATCCAGGTGTAGTGGGAGGGGTTAAAAGTATAAATGAAGCCGATTTTGGCTTGGAGAGGGTGAAATCAGCTGTACAGAAGGCAGCATCTCAGTAGAAACTTTTTGAAAAACTTCCTGTTTGAATGTTTTATTTAATTTTTTTGCATTTTCAATTAATTTCGTTTTTTCAACTGCAGCATTTTTTTTTTTTGCATTATTGTAAAAGATTCACCTTTGCATCCTTGAAGGCCGGCAACAACAAAATATAATATTATACTTTAATATTATCCAACTGCCAGCTTTTTTGATTGGAGAGTTTATTTTTCCGGAAAGAACCCCGTCACAGGCTATAATTATACACAACGCAGGTTACCAGGATCACACTAACCAATTATCTCTACAATCCAAATCACTAAAATTTCCGTTCTCAACAGATGCTCAACACTGAAGAGCTTCTGTATGTCGACCTGCGGATGAAACTGTGGAACAGCCTGAACATGGAGCTAAAACAACGTCAAAACATAATACAATATAAAAAAAAGATACAAAGAAACATTCTATTCAAAATACAGATGCGAATAAACATGTAGATATGTACATTTATTAATATATGTAGATATATAGATTTATATTATGGATATAGATATGTTATATGTAGGTATGTATATGGATATATTGAGTTGTATTATACGTACAGTATTTGTATCTATATCTCTATTAATATATATTGATTTATAGTTATATGTAGATATGTTTATATATAGATTTATAGTAATTGTTATGTTTATAATTGGGGGTAAATATATGAACCAGTGTATATATAGCATATCTACTCATATAGTTAATCAAGTATATCGTTATATCATTGCTTGTTCTCTATTATATTGTAGTTTTATAGTAAAGTAAGGATAATGTAATACTATACATTATAATTACTTCTATTAGTACATACATACATAGTAGCAAAACTAAATGCCGGGTGTTTGTTTTGTTTTCTTTTTGTTTGCTTTGATTTGTTTTGTTTTTGACTATATTTATATATAGATATAATTGAGTATTATATCACTATATTGAATAGTTATTAAAGTAGGTTATGTGTGTTTTATAAGTAAGTTTATTGAAACTCTTGTTTTATGTAAGAAAGTATGTAAGATTCAGGGGTAGGACTGGATAAGTGTTTACTTCAATCCTACTCATAAAATCTTCAAACCAATCTCCCACCGGGATCAATGAATATTTATTCCCCACTTTATTGGCTGCACTACGTTGCCGGGCCTGGCGGCTCTGAGATGATTACCATTCTCATACTTTACGGCGAGCCGTCTGCTCCATCTACCAACACTACTATTCCCCCGGCTGCTGCGTCGCACTTCCTGTCACCTCTCCGGCCTTCGGGCGTCGTCGTCCCCATCATCTCCCTGAACACCTCCACCTCTCCTCCGGTCTGCTTCCTGTCACATCTCCTCTGTTTCATCAGTTCTGTCCTCTGGTCCTGTCAGTCCGTTATTATTAACATCCTCCTCCTCCCATTCTCTCAGCCTTCCTCTAATCCAGGGGTCTGCAACTCAAAATGTTGAAAGAGCCATATTGGACCAAAAACACAAAAAACAAATGTGTCTGGAGCCGCAAAAAATGAAAAGTCTTGTATAAGCCTTAGAATGAAGACAAATGGCGAAAGGCGAAATGTTGAGAAAAAAGTCGAGATTTCAAGAAAAACATTCGAAATGTCGAGATTAATGTTGAAGTACAATCTTGAGAAAAAAGTCAAAATGTCGAGAAAAAAGTCAAATCTCGAGAAAAAAGTCGAAATTTCGAGAAAAAAGTTGAAATTTCGAATAAAGTCGATATTTCGAGAAAAAAGTCGAAATGTCAAGATTAATGTTGAAGTACAATCTTGAGAAAAAAGTCGAAATGTCAAGATTAATGTTGAAGTACAATCTTGAGAAAAAAGTCGAAATGTCGAGAAAAAAGTAAAATGTTGAGAAAAAAGTTCAAATGTCGAGAAAAAAGTCGAAATGTCGAGAAAAAAGTAAAGATTTCAAGAAAAACATTCGAAATGTCGAGATTACTGTTGAAGTACAATCTCGAGAAAAAAGTCAAAATGTCGAAAAAAAGTTAAAATTTCGAGAAAAAAGTCAAAATGTTGAGAACAAATTCGAAATGTCGAGGAAATAGTCAGAATTTTGTTAAAAAAGTCGAAATGTCGAGATTAAAAAGGAAAGGAAAAGGGAAGAAAAAGGAAAAAAAGAAGAAAAAAGGAAAAAAAGAAGAAAAAAAGGAAAAAAAGAGAGAAAAAAAAAGGAAAAGGTCAAACATTTTTGAAAAAGCTCCAGGAGCCACTAGGGCGGCGCTAAAGAGCTGCATGCCGCTCGAGAACCGCGGGTTGCCGAGCCCTGCTCCAGAACCTTTCTCTCTTCTTTTCTTTCCGTTCATTCGTCGCTTCTGGGTTAAAGACTGCTGACCAAACCAGAGCGTCTCCAACGTTCATAAGAGCTGTCAGTGTGTGACATTTCCCCCAGTTTGTGTTTCTGTTTTGCCCCGCCTGTCTTCCATCTGCCCTGATTGTTCACACCTGTGTCTCGTTACCCCCTTGTGTATATCTGGTCTTGTCTTTCCCTTGCTCCTTGTGGTTCCGTACTGTTTGCTCCCTCCATGTTCTCCTTGTCCGTTTTTTCAATCATGATCCTGGTTTTTGTTTTGATCCTGCTCTGCAGCGTTTTTTTATTCTCGTTTTTTGGAATAAAACAAAAAGTTTTTGGAACTCCTGCCTCTCGCTCTCCTGCATCTGGGTCCTAAACAACCACTTTGTGACAAAATGGAACCACCAGTATGGAACCAGCGGGAGAAAGTTTTGCCTTCTGGGAATACATATACCGGGAGGCAGAACTCTCTATTCCTGGTTGGCTGCACCCGGAGGAGCTGGAATCCCCGGAGGAGCTGGAATCTCCCTTCTGGGGAACACGCCTGGCTCAGGGAGGGCCCCGGAGCATTCAGGCTCAGGAGCGACGCCGACGCCGTGGTCGGCGCCAGCCCCAGCTGGCCGCTGTTCCGGCGGTGGTCTTGGGCGCGTCGTCGGTGGTGGTCCCGGACGCATCAGCCCCCGCTCCGGTGATGGTCCCGGACCCCCTGCAGCCAGCACCACGGACCCGGGTTCCCCCGCAGTCTGCTCCTTGTATCCTGAGTTCCCCGTCAAGTCAAGGTTCCCCGCCAAGTCAAAGTTCCCCGCCAAGTCAAGGTTCCCCGCCAAGTCAAGGTTCCCCGCCAAGTCAAGGTTCCCCGCCAAGTCGTCCAAGTTCCCTGCCAAGTCGTCCAAGTTCCCCGCCAAATCGTCCAAGTTCCCTGCCAAGTTGTCCAAGTTCCCCGCCAAGTCGTCCAAGTTCAAGCCCCACGCCAAGTCGTCCAAGTTCCCCGCCAAGGCCCAAGCCTAGGCCTCGTGGACGACCCCACAAGCTGTCTCGCCGGTCTGCCCGGTCCCGAGGACGGCCCCCGGAACTTTGGCCGTGTGTTGACCTGGTTCAGGTCTGGACTTGGACCGGGTTCAGGTCTGGACTTGGACTGGGTCGTTCCAGATCCTGGATCTGCTGCTCTGTTTGGGATCATTTCCCGTCACATGACCAGGTTTCAGCGAGTCTTTAGAAAGATTTGCTTACATTTGTCTCTACAAGACTCTGGTCTACAGAGGACTTCAAGATCCATCCATCCATCCATCCATCCATCCATCCATCCATCCATCCATCCATCCATCCATCCATCCATCCATCCATCCATCCATCATCCATCCATCATCCATCATCCATCCATCCATCCATCCATCCATCCATCCATCCATCCATCCATCCATCCATCCATCCATCCATCCTCACATGTGTCTCTAGAAGACT
The DNA here is from genome assembly GCF_033807715.1 of Cololabis saira. Classification (NCBI taxonomy): domain Eukaryota; kingdom Metazoa; phylum Chordata; class Actinopteri; order Beloniformes; family Belonidae; genus Cololabis; species Cololabis saira. The sequence continues at coordinate 6,747,474 of NC_084606.1, read as the reverse complement.
CTGGTCTACAGAGGACTTCAATATTCAAGATTCTTTATTGTCATTGTTCATTTAGCATTGTGTTGCCAAGAGAGAAGACCAAACATCTGCTTCTGTAGAGGTCTGCAGAGGATCAGCTTCACTTGGCTGCAACCCTCTTAAATCTTACGTAGTATTACTAAACCTGTGTTTTTCTCCATCTGACGTTGTATTTACACTAAGATTCACGATGATCAGATCATTTCAGGACTTTCCCAGCTGAAGTCCGCTGCTACCTGCGGTCAATCATCCCCCTAACCCTAACCCGACTACTCCGGGTCTAATCCAGAACGATTGGGATATAACTACTATATTTTCTATTTAATTTCATTTGTAGAGAAGTTTATTTCTAAATACACATGTTCCACTTCACAGCGTTATCAGAGACAGAGCTGGAGTCTGGCAACGTTATTATTTTACAGTGATATCTCTTGTTTGACAAGTGTATCCACCTAAAGATTCATCAATGTCCTCCCTCAGAAGGTCCCGTCCGAGCCGGCGATCACGTCGTAATCTGCCGTAGATAACAAGCGCAGCATTCATCCGCTAAACAAGTACATTTGTGGTGAAGCCAGTTGGAGCTTGCAACCTTTCACAAGTTTATCACTGTAGCAAGGCTAGTGCTACGGGGATCACCCGACAGGACAGAGGACACAGGGTTTCGTGAGGAATCTTTATTTGCACCCAAGACACACGTGCCAGACTCAGCAGCTTCCTCCCAGCAGAGACCTCTTGCTGGTGTGCAGCCGCTCTTTATGAAGCCAGGCAGGGTGGAGAGGTTGATTGGGCACAGGTGTGCCCAATCAGTTGATTGGCTGCTCCTCCACCCTGCCACAATCACAAACCCTGGAATTCCTCGTCCTGGGTGGTCGATTCCTGTCCATCCTTGAAAGTGATTGGTTTCCCTGCATAACTGAATAGTTTCCCAGGTGGGAGATGCGTCTGTGAAACTAGTTCATGCGTTTGTATCTTCTAGACTGGATTACTGTAATGTGTTGTTAGCAGGATGTCCAAGTAATTTGCTGAATAGGCTCCAGCTGATCCAGAATGCAGCAGCACGAGTACTGACAGGAATCAGCAGGAGAGACCATGTCTCTCCAGTGTTAGCGTCGCTCCATTGGCTACCTGTAAAATTCAGAATTCAATTTAAAATGTTATTACTTGCATATAAAGCCCAAAACGGCTTAGCTCCACAGTATTTACAAGATTTGATAGTGCCTTATGTTCCTGGCAGAACTCTCCGCTCCCAGGGTGCAGGTTTACTCGTAGTTCCTAGAGTATCTAAATGTAGATTTGGAGGGCGGGCGTTCTTCTATCAGGCACCATTACTTTGGAACCAACTTCCAATCTGGCTTAAGGACGCTGACACCACCTCCACCTTTAAAACTAAACTTAAAACCTTTCTGTTTAGTAAAGCCTATAGTTAGTGTTTAGTAAACCTCTAGCTGGTGTTGGTAAATCTCTAGGTAGTGTAAACTCTAGTGTGTTGGAGTCAGTAGTCATAGTCGCAGCTATAGAACAAAACTATAATAGTTAGTCTCAAATATAGCTTCGCGGTAGATATGCTGCTATAGGCTTATGCTGCAGGGGGGCACCGACATGATCCGCTGGGCGGTGCCTCTCACCCTTCTTCTCCTCTCCTTTTCCCTTCCTCTGTTCTCCATTACCATTTTTATTTATTATAAATATCTCATAGCTATCATTTTTGTCCATCGTTCCTGTAGTTTCTTGTGCCGGCCCCCGGCACAAGCAAAAGCAGGTTTATTCATGAACCAAGGAAAAACCCCATAACTTAACAAGACGAGTCTGGAGGCCTGACCAAACGAAACAATAAAGGAAAAGACCATGAGGGAAGCCTGAGCCAACCACGCAATGGGCCGTCGGACCCAAACCTTCCTCCTTGACCTAACAAGAACAGGAACCTAACCTCAAAACAAAAACCGAGGAAAGAAAACCAAACTGACAGACCTCCATCCTCAAAGCAACTCAAGCAAAAGAAACACAGGAGCAACCCTAGCACCAAGGTGAGGCTGCCTGGTCTGAGAGAGAGCTCTGGCTCCTCCTGTCCCTCTTAAATACAGGCGGAGCCAGATAATCGCCTGATGCGGAACACCTGAAGGGAGACAAGAAAAAAGAAGGGGGGAGGGAGCGCATAACAGTGCTACGCATCAGATGTTGACCTATATAAAATTTGGAGGTGTGTCACTAAAAGGAACCTGTTATAACGACCATCCTTACGTTTGGAGGGAAAAGTCAGAACACCATCCTGACTGAGAAGCACGGAGGTAGCAGCGTCATGTGACGGGCTGTTTTGCTGCAGGAGGGACCAATGAACTTCTCCAGATGGACAAACATGGAAGGTAAGTTTCCGCGGTTAATGCTTTTTTTGTTTTTTTTTTCTTCCTAATACTCAGAGGTGCCAGCTATAACAGGCCAGACGCCTATAAGCCAGTTTTCTCATCATTGTATGAAGCTTTTTTAAAAAAAAACATATATACAAAGGGAATGGGGGGGGGGGGTGATGGCATCTGCTGCAAGTCTGAAATGAGAGAAACACAGGACAACACACAACGGCCTTTGGAATCTGCAACGGGAACAGGCAGAGACACAAACAGCAACCATTCCAGGTCTCTAAAACTAAATCAGGACTAGGCTACTGTGATTATCTGTCCCCAAAACTGACTGACCGAAAAAATTGTCCGTCCGTCCGTCCATCCATCCATCCATCCATCCATCCATCCATCCATCCATCCATCCATCCATCCATCCATCCATCCATCCATCCATCCATCCATCCATCCATTTATCCATCCATCCATCCATCCGTTCATCCATCCATCCATCCATCCGTTCATCCATCCATCCAACAGAGATGCCCAGACTCTTCCTCCAGACACTTCCTCCAGCTCTTCCAGGGGAGTCCGAGGCGTTCCCAGACCAGCCGAGAGACATAGTCTCCCCAGCGTGTCCTGGGTCTTCCCCGGGGTCTCCTCCGGGTGGGACATGTCTGGAACACCTCCCTAGGGAGGAGGGACATGCCTGGAACACCTCCCTAGGGAGGAGGGACATGCCTGGAACACCTCCCTAGGGAGGAGGGACATGCCTGGAACACCTCCCTAGGGAGGAGGGACATGCCTGGAACTCCTCCCTAGGGAGGAGGGACATGCCTGGAACACCTCACTAGGGAGGAGGGACATGCCTGGAACACCTCCCTAGGGAGGTGGGACATGCCTGGAACTCCTCCCTAGGGAGGAGGGACATGCCTGGAACACCTCCCTAGGGAGGCGTCCAGGAGGATCCGGTACAGATGCCCAAGCCACCTCAGCTGACTCCTCTCAATGTGAAGGAGCAGCGGCTCGACTCCGAGCTCCTCCCGGGTGACCGAACTCCTCACCCTATCGCTAAGGGAGCGTCCAGCCACCCTGCGGAGGAAACTCATCTCTAAGGGAGCGTCCAGCCACCCTGCAGAGGAAACTCATCTCTAAGGGAGCGTCCAGCCACCCTGCAGAGGAAACTCATCTCTAAGGGAGCGTCCAGCCACCCTGCGGAGGAAACTCATCTCTAAGGGAGGAAACTCATCTCTAAGGGAGGAAACTCATCTCTAAGCGAGGAAACTCATCTCTAAGGGAGCGTCCAGCCGCCCTGCGGAGGAAACTCATCTCTAAGGGAGGAAACTCATCTCTAAGGGAGCGTCCAGCCACCCTGCGGAGGAAACTCATCTCTAAGGGAGCGTCCAGCCACCCTGCGGAGGAAACTCATCTCTAAGGGAGCGTCCAGCCACCCTGCGGAGGAAACTCATCTCTAAGGGAGCGTCCAGCCACCCTGCGGAGGAAACTCATTTCGGCCGCTTGTATCTGTGATCTTGTCCTTTCGGTCACTACCCAAAGTTCATGACCATAGGTGAGGGTAGGGGCGTAGATTGACCGGTAAATAGAGAGCTTCGCCTTTCGACTCAGCTCCTTCTTCACCACGACGGTCCGGTACATCGACCGCATAACTGCGGCAGCCCTGCCGGAGTCTAACATGCACCGGGAACAAGTCTGATCTACTGTCGGCAATGCGAACCAAACTCCTGCTCCGATCATACAGAGACCGGACAGCCCTTAAAGGGAAAGTTTCGTTTTTTACAACCTGGACCTTATTTCTGGCATTTTTTATGGTTGTATACTCACCCAGAAAAGTTTGGTGTCATTTGGAGTCCGTCGGAAGATATTAGGAGTTTTGTGCGAGCCGCTTCTCCATATAACGGTAGTGAACGGGGCACAGCAGGACACAGACGATGCAGCGTCTAAATAACACATTATTGCTGCGAAACTCGTTCATTTCTTTTGCCCACTCTTGCTACATCTTAGTCCCCAGGTTTTTATTCAGTTAAACACATAATAACTCACTAACAACAAGGAAATCAGTTTTTAAACAAGACCTCTGACCTGCATGACGTCATCTCAAAATTCAAAGACCGTCTCATGAACGTGTAGAATTTCAATCACCCAGGTTCTGGTATCTCTCAAAGGTTTGAATCAACCCAACGGGACGTTCTTTTCTTTGTTCCTGCATCTGTTCAAAGGCCTTTTTATTTTACTCATTTGTGGCTGCACATTATTCCGTGGATTTCTATCAGTGTTGCAAAGAAAAAAGGGTATTGTAGAACTTTAAAAGGGAAACACTGCTGGATTGATGTAGATTTATTCATTCATGGTCACGCAGGAGCTTCCCTGTGCCCTGGGCCTTGGCTTGAAGTCTGGCCGTGTAATTGACTGTCCTTATGTTCCTCCTGGTGTCCATCACCGTCCTCAGCCGGCGGGAACGCCAGCAGAGCCAAAGCAGACAGAAGATGAATTAGTCTGATTTGATCAATGTTTCCCTGCGAGTGTCAGGGGGGGATAGAGATGGAGCTGCCGCGATTACGCCGTCAGTAAACCTGCTTCAATGGCTGATTGAAAATCTGCACCGGTGAAGTGATTAACGAGCACGGAGACAACACAAGTAGTTGCTCTCTAAAGTCATTATTTTGACAAACTGCTGATTAGAAGCAAGGTTTTCTTACTACTTCCCTGTTATATTTAAATCAGACACCTGTCGGGGAGATTTAAGCGATAATTGTGCAGACATGAGCCCATTTAAAGCTCATTTCTCACTGTTTACTGATGAGGTTTGACTGAAGCTGCGGCTCTGCAGCCCAACAGTTGGAGTTTGTCATCTCCATTTACCGTCTCATGAAAGGACATGAGGCAGCTGTTTGAGGCTGTTGCTAAGATGAATGGATGAACGAACGAAGGAACAAACGAACGAACGAACGAACGAACGAACGAACGAACGAACGAACGAACGAACGAACGAACGAACGAACGAACGAACGAACGAACGAACGAACGAACGAACGAACGAACGAACGAACGAACGAACCGTCTCATGAAAGGACATGAGGCAGCTGTTGGAGGCCGTTGCTGAGATGAATGAATGAATGAATGAATGAATGAATGAATGAATGAATGAATGAATGAATGAATGAATGAATGAATGAATGAATGAATGAATGCATGAATGAATGCACAGGTAAAGTTTGTAATGACGGGAAAAGAGACGGGACCAGAATCCCAAAGTGGGATGTGTTTTCAGAACCAACTCCATCATCCATTATCCATCCATCCATCCATCCATCATCCATCATCCATCATCCATTATCCATCCATCCATCCATCATCCATCATCCATCATCCATCCATCCATTATCCATCCATCCATCATCCATCATCCATCCATCCATTATCCATCCATCCATCATCCATCATCCATCCATCCATCCATCCATCATCCATCATCCATTATCCATCCATCCATCATCCATCCATCCATCATCCATCATCCATCCATCCATCCATCCATCATCCATCATCCATCATCCATCCATCCATCATCCATCATCCATCCATCCATTACCCATCCATCCATCATCCATCCATCATCCATTATCCATCCATCATCCATCCATCCATCATCCATCATCCATCCATCCATCCATCCATCATCCATCATCCATCCATCCATTATCCATCCATCCATCATCCATCATCCATCCATCCATCCATCCATCATCCATCATCCATTATCCATCCATCCATCATCCATCATCCATCATCCATCATCCATTATCCATCCATCCATCCATCCATCATCCATCATCCATCCATCCATCATCCATCATCCATCCATCCATCATCCATCATCCATCATCCATTATCCATCCATCCATCCATCCATCATCCATCATCCATCCATCCATCCATCCATCATCCATCATCCATTATCCATCCATCCATCCATCCATCATCCATCATCCATTATCCATCCATCCATCATCCATCATCCATCATCCATTATCCATCCATCCATCCATCCATCATCCATCATCCATCCATCCATCATCCATCATCCATCCATCCATTACCCATCCATCCATCATCCATCCATCATCCATTATCCATCCATCATCCATCCATCCATCATCCATCATCCATCCATCCATCCATCCATCCATCCATCATCCATCCATCCATCATCCATTATCCATCCATCCATCATCCATCCATCCATCCATCCATCCATTATCCATCCATCCATCATCCATCATCCATTATCCATCCATCCATCCATCCATTATCCATCCATCCATCATCCATCATCCATCCATCCATCCATCCATCATCCATCCATCCATCCACCATCCATCATCCATCCATCATCCATCCATCCATCCATCCATCCATCCATCATCCATCCATCCATCCATCCATCATCCATCATCCATCCATCCATCCACCATCCATCATCCATCCATCATCCATCCATCCATCCATCCATCCATCCATCCATCATCCATCCATCCATCCATCCACCATCCATCATCCATCCATCATCCATCCATCCATCCATCCATCCATCCATCATCCATTCATCCATCCATCATCCATCCATCCATCCATCCATCATCCATCCATCCATCATCCATCATCCATCCATCATCCATCCATCATCCATTCATCCATCCACCATCCATCATCCATCCATCATCCATCCATCCATCCATCCATCCATCCATCATCCATTCATCCATCCATCATCCATCCATCCATCCATCCATCATCCATCCATCCATCATCCATTCATCCATCCATCATCCATCCATCATCCATTCATCCATCCATCATCCATCCATCATCCATCCATCCATCCATCCATCATCCATCCATCATCCATTCATCCATCCATCATCCATCCATCCATCCATCCATCATCCATCCATCCATCATCCATCATCCATCCATCATCCATCCATCATCCATTCATCCATCCATCATCCATCCATCATCCATCCATCATCCATCATCCATTCATCCATCCATCATCCATCCATCCATCCATCCATCATCCATCCATCATCCATTCATCCATCCATCATCCATCCATCCATCCATCCATCATCCATCCATCCATCATCCATCATCCATCCATCATCCATCCATCATCCATTCATCCATCCATCATCCATCCATCCATCATCCATCCATCATCCATCCATCATCCATCCATCATCCATTCATCCATCCATCATCCATCCATCATCCATTCATCCATCCATCATCCATCCATCCATCATCCATCCATCATCCATCCATCCATCCATCCATTATCCATCCATCCATTATCCATCCATCCATCCATCCATCCATCCATCCATCATCCATCCATCCATCATCCATCCATCATCCATCCATCCATCCATCATCCATCCATCCATCCATTATCCATCCATCCATCATCCATCCATCATCCATCCATCCATCCATCCACCTGACAGGATCTCAACATTTTCACCTGGATTTTCTCGAATCTCTGCTTGGATTTCGCTGCTGCCTCTTAGGAGACTAAGCCTTAAAAATCTCAGGTTTCCTACCAGATCCTTTAACGGGTGCAAAAGCAGAGCGTGAATATTTATAAAGTGTCTGGATCAGCCTTAGTTTATTCTGTTTCACTGGAAACAACAAACAAGCCTCGTCTGTTTGGCTTCAAACAGCGAGAAGAAAGGAGGCAATAAAGCCTTCTGAGAACTTAGAGTTTCAAAGTCACACAACTTTCCTTTAGCCCACTATTTCTGGCAGCAGGTAATGAAAACAATAATGTAAAATGGATAGAAAATGAATGTGTTTTTATTAACTTCTGGGAGTCAACGCAGCTCCAGATTGTTGGGAAGATGTCCCCGGAGATATGTATACCATATTATCTCTTGCTTTGTAAGACAAGACATTTGTAATGTATGTAATATAAAAAGAAAGGAACCATGTGGGAAATATTAGTACCCTCTTACTGTTTCCACAGGATTTAGGAGGGTATAACTGGAAGCCCCACATGCATTATATTAGTTGAATTTAAAACGGCACAGATAATATACAAAGCAAAGAATAATTCAGTCCCCTGCAACATACAAAAACTGTTTAAGGATAGAGATGAATATGAGTTAAGGGGGAACATAATCTCAAACAACCAGCAGTTAAAACAACACTTAAAAGTATGTGTATTTCAGTTACAGGGGTAAAGTTGTGGAATAGCTTTCCAGATAATCTGAAACAAAGTAAAAACATCATACAGTTCAAAAATAGTTTAAAACAGACCATGATTGGTAAATACCAACAAGATTAAAGGATAAGACGCAAGAGAGAGAATGATGGAATTATGCAGGTAATAATTACTGATCTTTTTGTCCTTGTTTTAATTAGGACTACCGTATTTTCTGGACTATAAGCCGCTACTTTTTTCATAGTTTTCAACCATGCGGCTTATACAAAGGTGCAGCTATTCTGTGGATTTTTCTTCCACCGCTCGGGCCGCTCTAACCGGAATTAGAATAAAAACTAAGACAAAATAAATGCAAAGAGGAATACGCTACTTCTTCTTTAGCAGATAGAAGTAGAAGCAGATTTCAAACAGATAAATAGATAAATAAATACCGGTTATTTTCTCTTGGTTCTGTCCCGTTTTAATCAGCAAAGTTGCTGCTGTGTTAAAATACACTGTTAGGAAAGGATCTATTTAGGTACAAACATGTACATCATTTACAGTTCAAAATCCTTCTGTACATGTAGTAAATATCTAATATAACAACATAAATATCTGCGGCTTGCATATTGTTTTTTTTTAAATAGAGCGGATGCGGCTTATATACAGGTGCGGCTTATAGTCCAGAAAATACGGTATTTACTATTTACTTTTCCTTTTTTTTCTTTTCTTACTGGTTCTTTGTTGTTACATATATCTTTCTTTCGTGTTTGCTTCTTTTTTGGGTGGAAATGCTAGAAAGCATTTGTTATAGAAAGTTTAAATAATAATAATGTGAAGGTTAAAAGGTAGGCATATAAACTCAGAGCTTCAGCCTACTCCTTTTCGATCCAAATGATTACACGACGACATGTATGAATGAGTGTACCATACTGAGCACGTGATCGAAATAAATAAATAAAACTAGAAAATTTCAGGAAATTTTGATATGGGCATGCCCTACCGCCCATTCGTCCCCTCTTGCTGCTTTGGTTTGGGGCTGTAGTGGTTGTGTTTAGGGCGGTTCTATGTCAGTTTGAGGTGTTTACGGTTGTATTGCATTCATTCCTGTGCTCCCTATAGTTATTAATGGGGTGCGCTTTTTGGCATTTAGCGTCCTCACGGTAACACTTTTGACTGAAAAAAGTAATGCCCATCGAGGCAACATGGAGACGCATCTAACGATGTATGCCATGCATGGGTGCACGTTGCGGTTCAGGCTACATTAATGGATAGGTTTTTGTTTCACCGTGGTAAAAAAACCCATTTGAATGAATGGGGCCATTTGGCCTGGATTTTTACATAAAATTTCCTTAAATCACAGCTTCATGAAATTTGAATATGTTGAAGTCCACAGAGTGCTGACTTAGGCAATATTTGTACGATGTCTCTATGATAACCTGTTGCCTAGCAACAAGCGTCCAAAGTTAAACAGAAATAAAAAAAAACCTGAAAGGTAAATATCGCAAAAACTGTAATACTTGGCATAATGAGGTTGTACATACTGTTAGGGACAATCGGGCCGAATGTTTGAAAGTTTGAACGATGTCTCTACGATAAAGTTCGGCCGAGCAATAAGTGTTCGAATTTTCGCCTTTTTTTTGCTTTTTGGCAACTAGCGTTGCCACGGTAACCCCTATTACTGAGAAAAGTAATGCCCATCGAGGCACGATGGAGACGCATCCAACGATGTATGCCATGCATGGGTGCACGTTGCGGTTCGGGCCGTATTAACGGACGAAAAAAGAGTGCGGAATAATAATAAGAAAAGGGAAACCTTTTCTGTATACTATTATATCGCCTTCATTTTCATGTTTTTCCTCATTTTTTCGGCCGTGTTTTACTTTTGGGGGATTTTTTTTTCCACATCAGTGCGGGGTCATGCTGTACACCCGCTGGTGTGACGTGGGACTTTTGCAACTTTAGCATGTTAGCGAAACGCTAGCAGCATTGCCCTTTGGGCCATTCTGGACGATTGCAATATGGTCATGCCACTACTTGGCATGACCATAATAAATAAATTGCAGCCAGGTACTGTTGATGATCCGCTCTTGAGGAACTGATCCCCAGACCTGCAGACATTCAGCCGTTTCAAATTCACCTTTTCTTCTTCTGTGGATGCTAAATGAAGTGAAACCGATCATTATTTCCATGACATTTCCACCCTCAGGGATCAGGAACTGTGAGGGGAGATGGTCTTTAAAGAAACCTTCATCAGCAGCTCTGACTATAGGCCAAAATGGAGGAGATGTTAAATCAGCAAACTGCATCCAGCAGCCCCCCCGGGGCCAACGCTGAAAGGACAGTTTACAGATCTTGACCCGCCGGCTAACGAGGCCACGCAGAGATCGCCAGCCAAAAGGGCAAACGCTCGAGTTTAAACTTCACATCAAACATTTCCAGCTGCACAAAACCAACAGCGAGAGGTTTAGTGAACATATCACAGAAGGACAGAAACCTAGAAGCAGCAACAACCCCTGACACATCAATACAGCGTCAGAGATAGGGTTGCCACCTTTCAGAAATAGAAATAAGGGACGCCCTGATTTCAGCAGCGCAGGAGCCAAAAAAAAATCCCCAAAACTTCTAAACTGAATAAAAATGTGTTTATTTTATATGAAAAAACAAAATGCTTTGATGATGATGCATGACTGTACAGACAGACAACCATATAGCAGCTGAAATATCCTCCTATGCTACGTATGTCCACATCAGCCCAGATGTAGAATATAGATACAGGTGAAGAATATGGTGTAAAAGTTAATTTATTTCAATAATTCAACTAGAATATGGTGTAAAAGTTAATTTATTTCAATAATTCAACTATAATATGGTGTAAAAGTTAACTTATTTCAATAATTCAACTAGAATATGGTGTAAAAGTTAATTTATTTCAATAATTCAACTAGAATATAGTGTAAAAGTTAATTTATTTCAATAATTCAACTATAATATGGTGTAAAAGTTAATTTATTTCAATAATTCAACTAGAATATGGTGTAAAGGTTAATTTATTTCAATAATTCAACTAGAATATGGTGTAAAAGTTAATTTATTTCAATAAGTCAACTAGAATATGGTGTAAAAGTTAACTTATTTCAATAATTCAACTAGAATATGGTGTAAAAGTTAATTTATTTAAATAATTCAACTAGAATATGGTGTAAAAGTTAATTTATTTCAATAATTCAACTATAATATGGTGTAAAAGTTAATTTATTTCAATAATTCAACTAGAATATGGTGTAAAAGTTAATTTATTTCAATAATTCAACTAGAATATGGTGTAAAAGTTAATTTATTTCAATAATTCAACTAGAATATGGTGTAAAAGTTAATTTATTTCAATAATTCAACTAGAATATGGTGTAAAAGTTAACTTATTTCAATAATTCAACTAGAATATGGTGTAAAAGTTAATTTATTTCAATAATTCAACTAGAATATGGTGTAAAAGTTAATGAAAATACGGTACAAATCGTGTCCCGTATTAGTTCAATACGGGACGCAACATTTTGTTCTCAAATAAAGGACAAGTCCGTATTTTACGGGACGGGTGGCAACCCTAGTCAGAGTTGGGTAGTAACGAGTTACATTTACTCCGTTACATTTACTTGAGTAAGGTTTGGGAAATGTTGTCCTTTTAGGAGTAGTTTTGAATCACTATACTTTTTACTTTTACTTGAGTAGATTTGTGAAGAAGAAACTGTTCCTCTTCCTCCGCTACATTAGGCTACGTTGAGCTGTTACTTTTCTTTTATCCCTTTTATCCACGTACGCGTCAATCTCATGACATCACCTAGTGATTCTTTGGGAAAAATGTTTGTTTTTGCATGTTTTGTCACATTTACACAGACTCAAACACACACAGAGTTTCTATGAGTTCATGTTTGTTCTAGTTCTGCCTGGTTAAAAAAGAAAAGTACAAAGGCTTGACATGTTGTGCTACTTGTGCTTAATTTATTTTTTATTCTGTTATTATTTTATTTATTTTATTATGTATTAAAGTACTTGAATTTACTTTAAGATTATTTTAATTTAAGCTATTTTACATTTTTTATAAATTTTAATTTATTTTATTATTTTATTGATTTAATTTGCCGAAGATGATTATTTTGTTTTTTGTCTCATCCTTTTTTCCTTCTTTTTTTCTTCTTCTTTTTTTCTTCTTTTTTCTTTTTTTCTCTTTTTTTCTTCCTTTTTCCTTTCCTTTTTAATCTCAACATTTCCACTTTTTTCTCGACATTTTGACTTTTTTCTCGACATTTTGACTTTTTTCTCGACATTTCCACTTTTTTCTTGAGATTGTACTTCAACATTAATCTCGACATTTCCACTTTTTTCTCGACATTTCCACTTTTTTCTCAACATTTCCACTTTTTTCTTGAGATTGTACTTCAACATTAATCTCGACATTTCCACATTTTTCTCGACATTTCCACTTTTTTCTCGACATTTCCACTTTTTTCTCGACATTTTGACTTTTTTCTCAACATTTTCACTTTTTTCTCGACATTTTCACTTTTTTCTCGACATTTCCACTTTTTTCTCGACATTTTGACTTTTTTCTCAACATTTCCACTTTTTTCTCAACATTTCCACTTTTTTCTCAACATTTCCACTTTTTTCTCGACATTTAGACTTTTTTCTTGACATTTAGACTTTTTTCTCGACATTTTGACTTTTTTCTCAACATTTCCACTTTTTTCTCAACATTTTGACTTTTTTCTCAACATTTCCACTTTTTTCTCGACATTTTGACTTTTTTCTCGACATTTCCACTTTTTTCCTCGACATTTTGACTTTTTTCTCAACATTTTGACTTTTTTCTCGACATTTAGACTTTTTTCTCTACATTTAGACTTTTTTCTTGACATTTCCACTTTTTTCTCGACATTTTGACTTTTTTCTCAACATTTTGACTTTTTTCTCAACATTTTGACTTTTTTCTCAACATTTCCACTTTTTTCTCGACATTTCCACTTTTTTCTCGACATTTTGACTTTTTTCTCAACATTTCCAGTTTTTTCTCGACATTTTGACTTTTTTCTCGACATTTAGACTTTTTTCTTGACATTTAGACTTTTTTCTCAACATTTTGACTTTTTTCTCGACATTTCGACTTTTTTCTCAACATTTCCACTTTTTTCTCAACATTTCCACTTTTTTCTCGACATTTAGACTTTTTTCTTGACATTTCCACTTTTTTCTCAACATTTTGACTTTTTTCTCAACATTTCCACTTTTTTTCTCAACATTTTGACTTTTTTCTCAACATTTCCACTTTTTTCTCGACATTTTGACTTTTTTCTCAACATTTCCACTTTTTTCTCAACATTTCCACTTTTTTCTCAACATTTCCACTTTTTTCTCGACATTTAGACTTTTTTCTTGACATTTAGACTTTTTTCTCGACATTTTGACTTTTTTCTCAACATTTCCACTTTTTTCTCAACATTTTGACTTTTTTCTCGACATTTCCACTTTTTTCTCGACATTTTGACTTTTTTCTCAACATTTCCAGTTTTTTCTCGACATTTTGACTTTTTTCTCGACATTTAGACTTTTTTCTTGACATTTAGACTTTTTTCTCGACATTTTGACTTTTTTCTCAACATTTCCACTTTTTTCTCGACATTTTGACTTTTTTCTTGACATTTCCACTTTTTTCCTCGACATTTTGACTTTTTTCTCAACATTTTGACTTTTTTCTCAACATTTTGACTTTTTTCTCAACATTTCCACTTTTTTCTCGACATTTCCACTTTTTTCTCGACATTTTGACTTTTTTCTCAACATTTCCAGTTTTTTCTCGACATTTTGACTTTTTTCTCGACATTTAGACTTTTTTCTTGACATTTAGACTTTTTTCTCGACATTTTGACTTTTTTCTCAACATTTCCACTTTTTTCTCGACATTTTGACTTTTTTCTTGACATTTCCACTTTTTTCCTCGACATTTTGACTTTTTTCTCGACATTTTGACTTTTTTCTCAACATTTTGACTTTTTTCTCAACATTTCCACTTTTTTCTCGACATTTCCACTTTTTTCTCGACATTTTGACTTTTTTCTCAACATTTCCACTTTTTTCTCGACATTTCCACTTTTTTCTCGACATTTTGACTTTTTTCTCAACATTTCCACTTTTTTCTCAACATTTCCACTTTTTTCTCGACATTTTCACTTTTTTCTCAACATTTCCACTTTTTTCTTGACATTTCCACTTTTTTCTCGACATTTCCACTTTTTTCTCGACATTTTCACTTTTTTCTCAACATTTCCACTTTTTTCTCGACATTTCCACTTTTTTCTCAATATTTCCACTTTTTTCTCGACATTTTGACTTTTTTCTCGACATTTCCACTTTTTTCTCAATATTTCCACTTTTTTCTCGACATTTTGACTTTTTTCTCAACATTTCCACTTTTTTCTCGACATTTCCACTTTTTTCTCAATATTTCCACTTTTTTCTCGACATTTTGACTTTTTTCTCGACATTTCCACTTTTTTCTCAATATTTCCACTTTTTTCTCGACATTTTGACTTTTTTCTCAACATTTTGACTTTTTTCTCAACATTTTGACTTTTTTCTCAACATTTCCACTTTTTTCTCGACATTTCCACTTTTTTCTCGACATTTTGACTTTTTTCTCAACATTTCCACTTTTTTCTCGACATTTCCACTTTTTTCTCGACATTTTGACTTTTTTCTCAACATTTCCACTTTTTTCTCAACATTTCCACTTTTTTCTCGACATTTTCACTTTTTTCTCAACATTTCCACTTTTTTCTTGACATTTCCACTTTTTTCTCGACATTTCCACTTTTTTCTCGACATTTTCACTTTTTTCTCAACATTTCCACTTTTTTCTCGACATTTCCACTTTTTTCTCAATATTTCCACTTTTTTCTCGACATTTTGACTTTTTTCTCGACATTTCCACTTTTTTCTCAATATTTCCACTTTTTTCTCGACATTTTGACTTTTTTCTCAACATTTCCACTTTTTTCTCGACATTTCCACTTTTTTCTCAATATTTCCACTTTTTTCTCGACATTTTGACTTTTTTCTCGACATTTCCACTTTTTTCTCAATATTTCCACTTTTTTCTCGACATTTTGACTTTTTTCTCGGTGGTGATGGTGGGAGGAGTCGGTCCTGATGCTGGGAGGAGTTTGTCGTGGACTCTTACAAGTAGGCGGAGTTTAGTGATGAACACGCACTACTCCTATTCCTGCTCAGAACACACATAATCAATACCATTGTTACCTTTTCAATAGTAACTCCTGGACTTCAGTATCGGCCGGACCCTCAGCAGACGTCCCCGTGTGGGAGAACTCCAGGTCTGCTGCCGGCAGAAATATTCTGCTTTATCTGCTTTATTTTATTACACCTATTTTATTAGACCTATTTTATTAGACCTATTTTATTAGAGCTACTTTAAAGTGTGCAGCGCGGTACGACCACGCGTCGAGCCCCACACTCATCAATAATCCAGTTAAAACGCCAGTGAAATTAATTGCAGCCCTCTTATCCCCAGAGACATTATGAATCGGGCCAATGGGACGTTATCTGACCTTTTTCATATGTGGAACTTCTGTTAATCAACCCTGGGAATAATTACAGAGTCACCGGCTCTGAAGCAGCTTCTTACGGACCTGCAGACGTCTGCAACGGGACGGCACAAGGTCAGGAGATTCATCCTGTGTGTTTACACTTGTTTTATGATTTAATGTGATGGGGAATTATGTTGTTTGTGTGAAAGTGTTGTTTCCTTTTAGAAGTTCGGATGAACAAAAGCATAATTTCTCTTGTTTCTATTTTTATAAATGTTCCACACCGTCAGCCTGCGCTTCAGTGGACGGATGGATGGATGGATAATAATAATAATAATAATAATAATAATAATAATAATAATAATAATAATAATAATAATTAAAGCTGCAAGCAGCGATGAACGGGCCCTCGCACTCACAGCCACCGCCCCCCATAAGCATATCAGAAAAGACACCACCCACGACTTCCTATGTCAAACCATTCAAAAGTTATAGCAGAAAATTGGGACAACCAATCAGAAGAAGGGGCGGGGCTACTTAAGGCCAACGAAGCTTAAGAACTCATTACAGAGTCCCATGACACCACCCACGACTTCCTATGTCAAACCATTCAAAAGTTATAGCAGAAAAAAGGGACAACCAATCAGAAGAAGGGGTGGGGCTAATTCAGTCCAATGAAGGTCAAGGACTCCATAAAGAATCTGATGACCCCACCCACGACTCCCTATGTCAAACCATTCCAAAGTTATAGCAGAAAATCGGGACAACCAATCAGAAGAAGGGGCGGGGCTACTTAAGGCCAACTAAGCTTAAGAACTCAGTACAAAGTCCCATGACACCACCCACGACTTCCTATGTCAAACCATTAAAAAGTTATAGCAGAAAAAAGGGACAACCAATCAGAAGAAGGGGCGGGGCTAATTCTGGCCAATGAAGGTCAAGGACTCCATAAAGAATCTGATGACACCACCCAGGACTCTCTATGTCAAACCATTCCAATGTTATAGCAGAAAATCGGGACAACCAATCAGAAGAAGGGGCGGGGCTAATTAAGGCCAACGAAGTTTAAGGACTCATTACAGAGTCCCATGACACCACCCACATCTTCCTATGTCAAACCAATCCAATGTTATGGCAGATAAAAGTATTCTAGGGGGCGCTGTTGAGCCGTTAGGCCACGCCCATTAATGCAAACCATGAAATATCAAATTTATCGCCAGGCCTGGCTTGCATGCAAAATTTGGTGACTTTTGGAGAACTATCAAATATGGACCAATCACATGAAGGGGGGGCGCGCCTTTTGGCGTCTAGCGTCGCCACGGTAACACTTTTGAAAGAGAAAAGTCATGCGTGGTGTCGCAGGATGTAGACGCACATTTTGATGTATAACACACCTGGGTGCACGTTACGGTTTGGGCTGAATTAACTGCCGAAGGAATGGCATAAATTTCGCCAAAATGACACAATTTATTCAAAATGGCTGACATCCTGTTCGGTTTCGGCCATGGCTCCAAGAGACTTTTCTTTAAGTTGTGCCGTGATACAGGTGTGTAGCGATTTTCGTGCATGTACGTCAAACCGTATTGTGGGGCTTGAGGCACAAAGTTTTCCGGGGGGCGCTGTTGAGCCATTTTGCCACGCCCATTCATACAAACCAGGAAATATCAAATGTATCGCCAGGCCTGGCTTGCATGCCAAATTTGGTGCCTTTTGGGGAACTATCAAATATGGACCAATCAGATGAAGGGGGGGTGCGTTTGTTGGTGTCTAGCCTCGCCACGGTAACACTTTTGAAAGAGAAAAGTAATGCGTGTAGTCGCAGGATGGAGACGCACATTTTGATGTATAACACACCTGGGTGCACGTTACGGTTCGGGCTGAATTAACTGCCGAAGGAATGGCATAAATTGCGCCAAAGTGACACGATTAATTCAAAATGGCCGACTTCCTGTTTGGTTTCGGGCATGACGCCAAGAGACTTTTCTTTAAGTTGTCCCATGATACAGGTGTGTACCGATTTTCGTGCATGTACGTCAAACTGTATCGTGGGGCTTGAGGCACAAAGTTTTCAAGGGGGCGCTGTTGAGCCATTTTACCACGCCCATTAATGCAAACCATTAAATATCAAATTTTTCGCCAGGCCTGACTTGGGTGCAAAATTTGGTGACTTTTTGGGCATGTTAAGGGGGGCAAAAAGGCCATCACTTTGTCAGAAGAAAAAAAAAAATAATAATTAAAGCTGCAAGCAGCGATGAACGGGCCCTCGCACTCACGGCCACCGCCACCCATAAGCATATCAGAAAAGACACCACCCACGACTTCCTATGTCAAACCATTGAAAAGTTATAGCAGAAAAAAGGGACAACTAATCAGAAGAAGGGGCGGGGCTAATTCAGGCCAAGGAAGGTCAAGGACTCCATACAGAATCAGATGACACCACCCACGACTCTCTATGTCAAACCATTCCAAAGTTATAGCAGAAAATCGGGACAACCAATCAGAAGAAGGGGCGGGGCTAATTAAGGCCAACGAAGCTTAAGAACTCAGTACAGAGTCCCATGACACCACCCACAACTTCCTATGTCAAACCATTCAAAAGTTATGGCAGATAAAAGTATTCTAGGGGGCGCTGTTGAGCCGTTAGGCCACGCCCATTAATGCAAACCATGAAATATCAAATTTATCGCCAAGTCTGGCTTCCATGCAAAATTTGGTGACTTTTGGAGAACTATCAAATATGGACCAATCAGATGAAGGGGACGAGCACTTTTTCACGTCTAGCGTCGCCACGGTAACACTTTTGAAAGAGAAAAGTAATGTGCGTCGTCGCAGGAAAGAGACGCACATCTTGATGTAAAAAAAACACAAAATTTGCTTACAAAAATTTCAGCATCCTGCCAGGCTCGAACTCCCAACCACCGGCACCAAAGATCACAATGATCTGGTTGAGCTATATCTCAGCTGATACCTCACATTGACTTACTGAGTTAGAAGAGACCAATATAGCGATATAATGTCTGGAACTTTTTTTACCTAATTTTTTAAATATTTGTAAGGTATAAATATTAGTAAAACACTACTATTTTATTATTACTTTTTCTGTAACCATTCTATCGCGGTTCTAACCGGGCTGAGCACGGGACTATTTCTAACGTCACCACATTACAACAGCTGATTGGTCGGGGGGCGGGGCCGTCATCACCCTACTCGCCACTGATTGGTCGGGGGGCGGGGCCGTCATCACCCTACTCGCCACTGATTGGTCGGGGGGCGGGGCCGTCATCACCCTACTCGCCACTGATTGGTCGGGGGGCGGGGCCGGCAGACGTTTGAATCAGGAAGCGGGACTCTCTATGTCAAACCATTCCGTTATAGCAGAAAATCGGGACAACCAATCAGAAGAAGGGGCGGGGCTAATTAAGGCCAACGAAGCTTAAGAACTCATTACAGAGTCCCATGACACCACCCACGACTTCCTATGTCAAACCATTAAAAAGTTATAACAGAAAAAAGGGACAACCAATCAGAAGAAGGGGCGGGGCTAGTTCAGGCCAATGAAGGTCAAGGACTCCATAAAGAATCTGATGACACCACCCACGACTCCCTATGTCAAACTATTCCAAAGTTATAGCAGAAAATCGGGACAACCAATCAGAAGAAGGGGCAGGGCTAATTAAGGCCAACGAAGCTCAAGGACTCATTACAGAGTCCCATGACACCACCCACGACTTCCTATGTCAAACCATTCAAAAGTTATGGCAGAGAAAAGTATTCTAGGGGGCGCTGTTGAGCCGTTAGGCCACGCCCATTAATGCAAACCATGAAATATCAAATTTATCGCCAAGTCTGGCTTGCATGCAAGATTTGGTGACTTTTGGAGAACTATCAAATATGGACCAATCACCTGAAGGGGGGTGCGCCTTTTGGCGTCTAGCGTCGCCACGGTAACACTTTTGAAAGAGAAAAGTAATGCGTGGTGTCGCAGGATGTAGACGCACATTTTGATGTATAACACACTTGGGTGCACGTTACGGTTCGGGCTGAATTAACTGCCGAAGGAATGGCATAAATTTCGCCAAAATGACACAATTTATTCAAAATGGCCGACATCCTGTTTGGTTTCGGCCATGGCTCCAAGAGACTTTTCTTTAAGTTGTGCCATGATACAGGTGTGTAGCGATTTTCGTGCATGTACGTCTAACCGTATTGTGGGGCTTGAGGCACAAAGTTTTCTGGGGGGCGCTGTTGAGCCATTTTGCCACGCCCATTAATGCAAACCATGAAATATCAAATTTATCACCAGGCCTGGCTTGCATGCCAAATTTGGTGCCTTTTGGGGAACTATCAAATATGGACCAATCAGATGAAGGGGGGGTGCGCTTGTTGGCGTCTAGCGTCGCCACGGTAACACTTTTGAAAGAGAAAAGTAATGCGCGTAGTCGCAGGATGGAGACGCACATTTTGATGTATAACACATCTGGGTTCACGATACGGTTCGGGCTGAATTAACTCTCGAAGGAATGGCATATATTGCTCGAAAATTACGCGATTAATTCAGAATGTTCAAAATGGCCGACTTCCTGTTCGGTTTAGGCCATGGCGCCAAGAGACTTTTCTTTTAGTTTGCGACATGATACAGGTGTGTACCGATTTTCGTTCATGTACGTCAAACCGTATTATGGGGCTTGAGGCGCAAAGTATTTTCTGTCTGAACCAACCAGATGAAGGGTGGGCGCGCTTTTTGGCGTCTAGCGTCGCCACGGTAACGCTTTTGAAAGAGAAAAGTAATGCGTGTGGTCGCAGGAGGGAGACGCACATTTTGATGTATAACACACCGGGGTGCACGTTACGGTTCGAGCTGAATTAACTTTCGAAGGAATGGCATAAATTTCGCCAAAATGACACGACTAATTCAAAATGGCCGACATCCTGTTCGGTTTCGGGCATGACCCCAAGAGACTTTTGTTTAAGTTGTCCCATGATACAGGTGTGTACCGATTTTCGTGCATGTACGTCAAACCGTATCGTGGGGCTTGAGGCACAAAGTTTTCAAGGGGGCGCTGTTGAGCCATTTTGCCACGCCCATTAATGCAAACCATTAAATATCAAATTTTTCGCCAGGCCTGACTTGGGTGCAAAATTTGGTGACTTTTTGGGCATGTTAAGGGGGGCAAAAAGGCCATCACTTTGTCAGAAGAAAAATAATAATAATAAAAATTCCTGCAAATACAATAGGGCCTTCGCACTGCAAGTGCTCGGGCCCTAATAATAATAATAATAAAAATTCCTGCAAATACAATAGGGCCTTCGCACTGCAAGTGCTCGGGCCCTAATAATAATAATAACCTTTATTTAACCAGGTAAGACTCATTGAGATTAAAAATCTCTTTTCCAAGAGCGACCTGGCCAAGAGGGCAGCATAAATTACAACAGAAAACACAACAAAAAACAACAAACAGCAATCACACACTGTAGTCAGGAACACAAATTACATACAACATAAACGGGTCCATATAATTTGAAAACTTTTTGGCACCATTTGAATTAAAAACAAGCACATTGCCCGAGAGAACTAGTTTCTCGATCCTTTAAAATTGATCGAAATTCCCCCAGAGTGGTCAGGGGGATGGGGGATTTGTTCTTCTTTTTTCTTTTTTTCTCTTATTTTCTTCCTTTTTCCTTTCCTTTTTAATCTCGACATTTAGACTTTTTTCTCGACATTTTGACTTTTTTCTCAAAGTTTTGACTTTTTTCTCGAAATTTTGACTTTTTTCTCGACATTTCCACTTTTTTCTTGAGATTGTACTTCAACATTAATCTCGACATTTCCACTTTTTTCTCGACATTTCCACTTTTTTCTTGACATTTTGACTTTTTTCTCAAAGTTTTGACTTTTTTCTCGAAATTTTGACTTTTTTTCTCGACATTTCCACTTTTTTATCGAGATTGTACTTCAACATTAATCTCGACATTTCGACTTTTTTCTCGACATTTTGACTTTTTTCTCAACATTTCCACTTTTTTCTCGACACTTCGACTTTCTTCTTAACATTTCGTCTTTCGCCATGTGCCTTCAATCTAAGGCTGATACAAGACTTTTCATTTTTTGCTGCTCCAGACATATTTGTTTTTTGTGTTTTTGGTCCAATATGGCTCTAAAACATTTTGGGTTGCCGACCTCTGCACTAGTATGATGCCCTGCGAGGGATTGGCGTTCTAACTGAGTTTGGAACCACACTGCAAAAACTCAAAATCTTAACAAGAATATTTGTCTTATTTCTAGTTAAAATGTCTCATTTTTAGTCAAAAGAAATCTCATTACACTTAAAACAAGACTCATCACTGGAAAAAACAACAATTTTCACCTGTTTCAAGTAGATTTTCACTTAAAATAAGTAGAAAAATCTGCCCAGTTGAACAAAATTTTTTGCTTGTAATAAGAAGATAAATCTTGTTCCACTGGCAGATTTTTCTACTTATTTCAAGTGAAAATGTACTTGAAACAGGTGAAAATTGTCAAATAACTTATTTTTCTGGTAATGACTCTTGTTTAAAGCGGGGTCATGTGACACAACGGTCATCCAAACAGTTTCATCTCCGTCTCCACTAGGGATGGGCGGTATGGACTAAAAAATGTATCAAGATAATTTCTTTCTTTCTTTCTTTTTTCTTTCTTTCTTTCTTTCTTTCTTTCTTTCTTTCTTTCTTTCTTTCTTTCTTTCTTTCTTTCTTTCTTTCTTTCTTTCTTTCTTTCTTTCTTTCTTTCTTTCTTGCTAATTTCTTTCTTTCTTTCTTTCTTTCTTTCTTTCTTTCTTTCTTTCTTTTTTTCTTTCTTTCTTTTTTTCTTTCTTTCTTTTTTTCTTTCTTTCTTTCTTTCTTTCTTTCTTTCTTTCTTTCTTTCTTTCTTTCTTTTTTTCTTTCTTTCTTTCTTTCTTTCTTTCTTTTTTTCTTTCTTTCTTTCTTTCTTTCTTTCTTTCTTTCTTTCTTTCTTTCTTTCTTTTTTTCTTTCTTTCTTTCTTTTTTTCTTTCTTTCTTTTTTTCTTTCTTTCTTTCTTTCTTTCTTTCTTTCTTTCTTTTTTTCTTTCTTTCTTTCTTTCTTTCTTTCTTTCTTTCTTTCTTTCTTTCTTTCTTTCTTTCTTTTTTTCTTTCTTTCTTTTTTTCTTTCTTTCTTTCTTTCTTTCTTTCTTTCTTTCTTTCTTTCTTTCTTTCTTTCTGGTTCCTTTCTTTCTTTTTTTCTTTCTTTCAGGCTCATTTCCTTCCTTCCTTCCTTCCTTCCTTCCTTCCTTCCTTCCTTCCTTCCTTCCTTCCTTCCTTCCTTCCTTCCTTCCTTCCTTCCTTCCTTCCTTCCTTCCTCCTTCGTGGATTTAACGCAGAACCATAAATCATCTTTACACAAAAACATCATCAACAGGAATTTATCGTTTTTATCGTGAGATACAAATTCTTACCGTGGGGAATTTTTTTGACGGTTTATCGTGAACGGTAAAATATCGCCCATCCCTAGTCTCCACGAACATGGAGTCCTCCGGACCATAAACAGAAACAACCACATTATTTGTTGTCATGCGTGAGTTCTGCTCGGAGATCAGCGTGTTAATTATAAGTGGAGCGAGCGAGGATTTGTGTCCGCCGCTGGGAAACTGAGCTTAAGCTCTTTTATCAGATGCGATTGAGCATCATCTGGAGACGGGCGGCTCTTCAGCTTCCTCTCATCTCAGGAAAGGCTCCCCGTGACGGCTACGGCGGAGCTGCGAGGATAAAACACAGCTGCACTGAGGATTGGGAGGATGTGGGTTTATGTGACCACCAGGCGCCTAGTTTATCACTTTAGCTGGAAATATTCACACTTTTTCATGTACAGAAGCTTAAAATAGCTTAAGAGTGATCAAACTTTAACTGAATAAAACTTCATAACACAACATGGATCTTTTCTCCCACTTTTAAGCTCTGAGCTCAGACTAGCGGCTCCAGACCTCCGTTTACCCAAACACCCACCTCTACCACTGAAACCTGGGGCCTCATTTATCAACCGTGCGTATGCACAGACGTGTGCGTAATGTGTGCGTAAGAACATTCCCACGCAAAGTATGGAAATTATCAACCTGTACCTAGGGTTGCCACCCGTCCCTTAAAATACGGAATTGTCCTTTATTTGAGAAAAAAATGTTGCGTCCCGTATTGAACTAATACGGGACACGATTTGTACCGTATTTTCATTAACTTTTACACCATATTCTAGTTGAATTATTGAAATAAATTAACTTTTACACCATATTCAAGTTGAATTATTGAAATAAGTTAACTTTTACACCATATTCTAGTTGAATTATTGAAATAAGTTAACTTTTACACCATATTCTAGTTGAATTATTGAAATAAATTAACCTTTACTCCATATTCTAGTTGAATTATTGAAATAAGTTAACTTTTACACCATATTCTAGTTGAATTATTGAAATAAATTAACTTTCACACCATAGTCTAGTTGAATTATTGAAATAAATTAACTTTTACACCATATTCTAGTTGAATTATTGAATTAAGTTAACCTTTACTGCATATTCTAGTTGAATTATTGAAATAAATTAACTTTTACACCATAGTCTAGTTGAATTATTGAAATAAGTTAACTTTTACACCATATTCTAGTTGAATTATTGAATTAAATTAACTTTTACACCATAATCTAGTTGAATTATTGAAATAAGTTAACTTTTACACCATAGTCTAGTTGAATTATTGAAATAAATTAACTTTTACACCATATTCTAGTTGAATTATTGAAATAAATTAACTTTTACACCATATTCTAGTTGAATTATTGAAATAAATTAACTTTTACACCATATTCTTCACCTGTAGGCTATATTATACATTTGGGCTGATGTGGACATACAGTAGCATAGGAGGCTATTTCAGTTGCTAGTATGGTTGGCTGTCTGTACAGTCATGCAAGTTCAATGCTATTAAAGCACTTTAAACTTTAAATCAAAGCATTTAGTTTTTGCATATGAATGAGCCTGCTGAGCATGCGCAGTCGTTCCTGCAGCCTGTTTGGCTTCAGGGTGAATGAGTCGTGTCGAGCCACCGTGCCACTGAATTTCACTGAGATCTGAGATCGAGATGTTGAGGATGAGGTGGAGGACAGGAAAACGACATTATTTTGTGGTCACAGTAAAAGTAGATACAGCGAGTGAGTGGCAGCACGCCGTTGCTGCGCGGAACGCCGTGAGTGCCCCGGCGCAACAGTGGGGACATGCCCCCCGTCTTTTCAGAATCATGTTTTTGTCCCCCCCACTTTTTAGAGTTTAAAAACTAACGGTAGGATCAGCCTGTAATTGCAAATCATCGACACACCCTGTGCGAAAGCAGGCCCGGCCGCCGACCAACGCAGAGCCTACGGCGTAGGTGCGCGTCGTTTTAACGCGGGACCCTAATTTAGGCTTACACCCGCACCTAAAGGTTTCACGCGCGCGTAAAACTCATTATATATAAAAAAAGCCTGCGTCGCCAGTTCCCCGTGTTTTAAGTAGATTCTTACGGGAGGGTCCGGGTTGCCGTAAAGATAAGCAGAGTTTTCGGTAAGTTTTTTCTTTTTAGATCCCCGCCTTTGCGTAGAAGGCGGCTTCCGCATCTTTCAAACCCTTTTTGTGCGCAAGCAAGCTTTATAGATGAGGCCCCTGATCTGTTCAGTGAGAGACAGAGTGGCTTCTCAGCAGGTACCGCTTCCCCAAAAACATTCTGATGGATCTATGCCGTGATTTACAACCTATGTTGGAGCGAGAGACCAAACGCACCAAAGCCATCCCAGTGCACATCCAGCTCCGTCCACCCTGGGATGTTTGGCCACCGGAACATTTCAGAGAGAGATTGGAGACATATGCGGCACTTCGCAGCAGAATCATGCTGGCAGTGTTGGATGCAATGATTTCTCTGGCCCAACTTACATCCAGTTCCCCTACACACACATGATGTGTGTAGGGGAACTGGATGTACGTTTGGATGTACACCTTATTGGTGATGTGTGACACATCACCAACAAGGCGAAATTAACCGAGGATTTCACGCCATTGCCGGATTCCCAAACATAATTGGAGCTATAGATTGCGCCCACATCGCAATAAAAGCACCATCACACAATGAATTCAGTTACGTGAACATGAAAGGATTTAATTCAATCAATGCACAAATAATCTGCGATGCAACTATGTATCTGTCAAACGTTGCCCGGTGGCCTGGAGGAACGCAAGACTCATTTATTCTGCAGAACAGCTCTGTTGGTGTTTGCACCTCCAAGCAGGAGCTGATGTTGCTACCATATATGGTCATTATTAAAGGGATTGTTGCTACCATATATGGGCATTATTAAAGGGAGTGTTGCTACCATATATGGTCATTATTAAAGGGATTGTTGCTACCATATATGGTCAATTGGAGGCATTTCTGAATGTAATGACCCTAATGATGCACGAGAACGTCAGTTAAGAACAGGTGGGATTTATCATCACTGGCTACTTACTAGTGTGCGTACGACCGGTGTCCGCACGTTTGATAAATTCAGATTTTTTTGTACTTACACACATTCTAAATTTCATTCCTACGACAGAATTTAGAACCTTTTCTACGCACGGTTGATAAATGAGCCCCTTTATTCTTAGCACTTTTATTACTCAGCACTTTAGCACCCCAGCATTTTCATTAGGGGCCAAGAACTTATAGTGCAAAGGCCCTATTGTATCTGTAGGAATTTTCCTTCTTTTTCTTTTTTCTTTTTCTGACGAAAGGAGGGCCTTTTTGTCCCCCTAAACGTACCCCAAAAGTCACCAAATTTTGCACCAAGCCAGGCCTGGCGAAAAATTTTGCATTAATGGGTGTGGCCTAATAGCTCAACAGCGCCCCCTAGAAAACTTTGTGCCTCAAGCCCCACGATACGGTTTGACGTACATGCACGAAAATCAGTACACACCTGTATCATGGCACAACTTAAAGAAAAGTCTCTTGGAGCCATGGCCGAAACCGAACAGGAAGTCGGCCATTTTGAACATTCTGCATTAATCGCGTAATTTTGGAGCAATTTATGCCATTCCTTCGGCAGTTAATTCAGCCCGAACCGTAACGTGCACTCAGGTGTGTTATACATCAAAACGTGCGTCTCCATCCTGCAACACCACGCATTACTTTTCTCTTTCAAAAGCGTTACCGTGGCGACGCTAGACGCCAAAAAGCGCAACCCCCCCTTCATCTGATTGGTCCATATGTGATAGTTCTCCAAAAGTCACAAAATTTTGCACGCAAGCCAGGCCTGGCGATAAATTTGATATTTCATGGTTTGCATTAATGGGCGTGGCCTAATGGCTCAACAGCGCCCCCTAGAAAACTTTTCTCTGCCATAACATTTGAACGGGTGTGATAAAGACATGTGGGTGGTGTCATCGGACTCTGTATTGAGTCCTTGACCTTCATTGGCCTGAATTAGCCCCGCCCCTTCTTCTGATTGGTCGATATTTCATAGTCCCTTTTTTCTGCTATAACTTTTGAATGGTTTGACATAGGAAGTCATGGGTGGTGTCATTTCTGATATGCTTATGGGGGACGGTGGCCGTGAGTGCGAGGGCCCGTTCATCGCTGCTTGCCGCTTTAATTTTAATTGTAACTTTAATTTTAAATCTAATTTTAATTCTAAGTAATCTGTTTTTTTATTGGATCTGTTTTTATCTTGGGTTTGAATGCATGCATGAAAAAAACACACTGATGCTGCTGCTGCTGCTGCTGTAACACTTTAATTTCCTGCAAAGGATTAATAAAGCATCTTATCTTATCTTTATCATCTGCAAAAAGCAGAGGTCTAATCCTGAGACATGGTCTGGACCCCCTCAAACTCTGAAACTGGTGGTCTCATCAGGCCTCTCTGATTCGTACACTTGGGGGTTCCAGCAGACGAATCCGTCGAAGAATCCTCAAATGATCAGCTGTGGTTCCCGGATACTTCTGCTGATCCAGGCCGGAGGAACCAGAAGGAAGAAAGGAAGGAAGGAAGGAAGGAAGGAAGGAAGGAAGGAAGGAAGGAAGGAAGGAAGGAAGGAAGGAAGGAAGGAAGGAAGGAAGGAAGGAAGGAAGGAAGGAAGGAAGGAAGGAAGGAAGGAAGGAAGGAAGGAAGGAAGGAAGGGAGAATTATTCTGTTATTTTATTTATTTTATTATTTATTAAAGTACTTGAATTTACTTTAAGCCTATTTTAATTTAAACTATGTTTTATTTCTATTTTTTAATTTTAATGTATTTTATTATTATTATTTTATTGATTTAATTTGCCTGAAGATGATTATTTTGTACTTTTGTCTTTTTGAATGGTTGTGTTAAAAAAAATAAATCAGACGTTACTCAACAGTTACTCAGTACTTGAGTAGTTTTTTCACCAAGTACTTTTTTACTTTTACTCAAATAATTGTTTGGATGACTACTTTTTACTTCTACTTGAGTCATATTATTCTGAAGTAATAGTACTTTTACTTGAGTACAATTTTTGGCTCCTCTACCCACCTCTGTGTCTAACATTCAAAATATGGAAAGTATGACCTTCTCACTAAATCTACGGATGGAAAAATATCTGCAATACTGGGATAAATGGATTGTGTATGTGGAGATGTCCACTGACCCACTTCTGTATGACATGTATCCCCATGAGAATAGGGTATGTATCAATGTATAGGTGACTGACTGCTTGTTGGATGTTATTCTGAATGTTTTGGGGGTTTTTTTGTATGATTTTTCTACAAAAATAAAGTATAAAAAAAAAACCAAAGGGGCCAGGTCCAGGATGTCTGCAAAATATATCCTGCATTGTTCAATTACGAGTGCTGTTAACTTGGTGGACTCAGCCAGTGCTGAGAAAGGTCTTCTGCCTGTTGGCGAGATAGAGAGATGAAAATGTCAAATTGCGGTAAGAAGTGCTGTATAAAAGGCAGGCTACAACTTTTATTCCTTGTCCCCCCCGGAATTATTCTCTAAAATGTTACTGTTTATTGTCGCTCCCAACCAGTACTGGAGTTGAGGGAGGATGAGGGGGGATGGCATCCCCCCCTGAAATAAAAACGATCCAAATCATCCCCCCCCGAAATAAAAACGGTCAAATCCCCCCCCCCCCACCGAAATAAAAACGGTCCAAATCATCCCCCCCGAAATAAAAACGGTCCAAATCACCCCCCCCCCCACCGAAATAAAAACGGTCCAAATCATCACCCCCCTGCCACCCGCCACCCCACTTTCGTGGGGGGCGGGTGCGCCTGGCCGCGTCGGCGGCCGGGGCGGCTCTGTTTCTCCGGGCAGGCTGGCCCCCTGCCGGGTGGGGGTCGTTGGCCTGGAGGGTGAGGGCCTCCTGGCCGCGTGTCCGGCCCGCCGGGGGGGGGGGGGGGGGCTCGCAGGCGGTGGGTTGCCTCCCTCCTATTTCTCCCCTCTGTGGGGTTGCCGGTGGCCTGGGTTCCAGGTTCTTCCGTGTCGGCCTCTGGTCTCGCGGGTGGCGGGGTTGCTCCCCCCCCTCCCCCACTATAGATACACTTCAGGTGGAGCTTTGATAGGATTATCTCACACACACACACACACACACACACACACACATACACATACACATACACACACACACACACACACACACACACACACACACACACACTTGTTCACCTGCATGCTGGCTCTCTAGTTTTTGGGTTTAGGTAGCAGTAGCGGTAGCTTAGCTCAGACTGCGATCAGATCTCAAGATTTAGGTCGATTGCTGTTATTGTTTTGGTTGGCTCCGTGCCGGTTTCGTGTTTTGTTTGTGGTTTTTTGTTGCAGATTTCCAGTGCCTGACGTGTGTCTCCGTGTGTTCCTGCTTCCTGGATTGGCAGTGGATGTCGTCACCCCCACCCCCCCAAAAAAAAAAATCACTGGGTTTGTATGTGTATGTTTATGTATGTGTATGCATATGTATGCGTATATATATATGTATATATATATTCAATATAGTAATAATGCACATATATATACCTTTGGTTTCTACCGTCATGGTATCAATCATTAATATGTGTGCAGACAAGGTAAAAAAAAAAAAAAAAAAACGGTCCAAATCATCCCCCCTGAAATAAAAACGGTCCAAATCATCCCCCCTGAAATAAAAACGGTCCAAATCATCCCCCTGTAAAACTTCCATCCCTCCTTTCCATCCCTTATGTCATTTCATCAATGAATGTGGTTTTACTGCTATTTCAACATTTAGAGTCATCACCAGAAAAATAACACCAGAAAAATAACTTATTTGACAATTTTCACCTGTTTCAAGTAAAATTTTACTTGAAATAAGTAGAAAAATCTGCCAGTGGAACAAGATTTATCTTCTTATTACAAGCAAAAAAAATGTTCCACTGGCAGATTTTTCTACTTATTTCAAGTGAAAATTTACTTGAAACAGGTGAAAATTGTTGTTTTTTCCAGTGATGAGTCTTGTTTTAAGTGTAATGAGATTTTTTTTACTAAAATTAGACATTTTAACTAGAAATAAGACAAATATTCTTGTTAAGATTGTGAGTTTTTGCAGTGATCCATGTTACTTATCCTGTGAAGGACAGAGTCATATTGATAAGTTCAGAAAATTGTTTTTTATTTTTGTGTTTTGATGTATTTGATGTAAGCCCAGTGGATATTTAAAGCTTACAGAAGGCTGCATTTAACTGCTGCTATGTCATTCCTGCAGTATTTCTGCAGGTGTTTTGGTCACTGCTATTATTTGTAATATATTATATTATTTGTAATCAGCACAATTATCTGTCCCCATATGATAAAATCCACCATCCCCCCTGATTTCTTTTACAACTGGAGTTCTGGGGACCGTGGTTTGATCTGATGGAAACTGACACACATGAGCAGCTTTTAGTGTCTCATATTTGCTTCTGCTCTTATTTACCAGCCGCAGACATGGTTCTTTATTATATCTGACTGCTTTTTCTCTCCACTGTGACAGTCTGGAAATGTCTTCTAATTAATCGTCGGTGTATCTCTGTGGGAAGAGTAAATATTAATGTCCTCGTACAGCGAGAGCATATGGCTCTCTGCTTGTATTCAGCATTATGGAAATGAACAGATGCTTGACACGGATCGTGTTAATGGTTCCTCAACTGCCGACGAGCTGCTGCGTTTGATATCGCTCGGCTCCTCGTCCTCCTCCCTTCGTCTCGCTGGTGTAAACGCTCGCTGGAACATCTGCCAGATGAATGAACGTCAGACGGCACCGGGGAGGTTTTGTTTGTGAAAGCCCTTCCATGTAACCTGGAATAGCAGCTGAACTTTCTTTCATTTACTTTTTCCTTTGAGATTGCAGCTTTTTTTAAAAGGCGGCTCTCCCGGGGAAACATCTCCAAGTACGCCCTGATCACAGCTGTCATGCAGGACACCTGGATCTGCAGATACATGCACATGCTGGAAGAGAACACGCACCAGAGTGAACAGCAAATATGAGTGATTAGAGTAAATGAGCCGTCGCTCGTCTGCTAGTTCTGGTTCCCCAGGCGTTCAAGCTCGTATGTGTTTGGACATAAAACTGAACAGGGTTCCACATACTCTACACGTTTACATTTATATAACCATGTACTATTTTCTGAATTTAACCGAAGACAGAACATTTCAACTTCCAGGTTGATGAAACACAGAAGTAAGAAAACCTGCAGTTCCTCTACTGACCACTAGGGCCAGATCTGGACCTGCGGTTCCTCTAACACATGGTTCAAAATGTTGAAAGAGCCATATTGGACCAAAAATACAAAAAACTACGACGGAGTATTAGGGCCAAACTAAGACAAAGAAAAATTGGAAATTACGAGAATAAAGTCATAATATAATGAGAATAAACTCGTAAAATTACGAGAATAAAGTCGTAATGTTGTGAGAATAAAGTCGTAATAGAATAAAGTCGTAATATTATGAGAATAAAGTCGTAATATTATGAGAATAAAGTCGTAATATTACGAGAATAAAGTGGTAAAATTACGAGAATAAAGTGGTAAAATTACGAGAATAAAGTGGTAAAATTACGAGAATAAAGTCGTAATATTATGAGAATAAAGTCGTAATATTACGAGAATAAAGTCGTAAAATTCCGAGAATAAAGTCGTAATATTATGAGAATAAAGTCGTAATATTACGAGAATAAAGTCGTAAAATTCCGAGAATAAAGTTGTGACATTACGAGAATGAATAAAGTGGTAATTTATGAGAATAAAGTCATAATATTATGAAAATAAAATAAAACTCTAACAGGAAGAGCTTCTTCTCCCTGTGTTAAAATGAAGAATATTGAGCATCTTGTGAAGTTATATATTTATAATATATTACAACTTTATTCTCGTAATATTACGACTTTATTCTCGTAATTTTACGACTTTATTCTCATAATTTTACGACTTTATTCTCATTACATTATGACTTTATTCTCGTAATTTCCTTTTTTTGTTTTTTTGTTTGGCCCTAATACTCCGTTGTAAAAAACAAATATGTCTTGAGCCGCAAAAAATGAAAAGTCTTGTATAAGCCTTAGAAAAAGGCAAATGGCCAAAGGCGAAATGTCAAGAAAAAAGTCAAAATTTCGAGACAAAAGTCGAAATGTCAAGAAAAAAGTCGAAATATCGAGATTAATGTTCAAGTACAATTTTGAGAAAAAAGTCAAAATTTTGAGAAAAAAGTCAAAATTTTGAGAAAAAAGTCGAAATGTCGAGAAAAAAGTCGAAATGTCGAGATTAAAAAGGAAAGGAAAAAGGAAGAAAAAAAGAGAAAAAAAGAAGAAAAAAAAAAAAAGAAAAAAAAAGAGAAAAGAAAAAGAAAAAAAAGAAGAAAAAAAGGAAAAAAAAGGTCAAACATTTTTGAAAAAGCTCCAGGAGCCACTAGGGCGGCGCTAAAGAACAGCATGCGGCTCTAGAGCTGCGGGTTGCTGAACCCTGCTCTAACAGTACTCGAGTTGTAATAAAAATTCAGGGGGGATGTTGGATTTTATCATATGGGGACAGATAATTTGTGCTGATTACAAATAATATAATTTATTACAAATAATAGCAGTGACCAAAACAGCTGCAGAAATACTGCAGGAATGACATAGCAGCAGTTAAATGCAGCCTTCTGTAAGCTTTAAATATCCACTGGGCTTACATCAAATACATCAAAACACAACAATAAAAAACACTTTTCTGAACTTATCAATATGACTCTGTCCTTCACAGGATAAGTAACATGGATCACTGCAAAAACTCACAATCTTAACAAGAATATTTGTCTTATTTCTAGTTAAAATGTCTCATTTTAGTAAAAAAATCTCATTACACTTAAAACAAGACTCATCACTGGAAAAAACAACAATTTTCACCTGTTTCAAGTAAATTTTCACTTGAAATAAGTAGAAAAATCTGCCAGTGGAACAAGATTTTTTTGCTTGTAATAAGAAGATAAATCTTGTCCCACTGGCAGATTTTTCTACTTATTTCAAGTGAAAATTTACTTGAAACAGGTGAAAATTGTCAAATAAGTTATTTTTCTGGTGATGACTCTAAATGTTGAAATAGCAGTAAAACCACATTCATTGATGAAATGACATAAAGGATGGAAAGGGGGGATGACAGTTTTTCAGGGGGATGATTTGGACCGTTTGTATTTCAGGGGGGGGGGGGGGCGGGGCACCCCCCCTCATCCCCCCTCACCTCCGGTACTGTCTACAGACCACTAGGGTCCAGATCCAGATCTGCAGTTCCTCTACTGTAGTTATGGAGGCCAAAACTGTCATCAGTTAAATTACATATTCCCTCAAATTCCTGTGGGATTTTGCAGCTTGAGTTCCTGCTGGGAGTTCTGCAGCTCTTGTGTCTGCCAGCCCGGCTGGATCTCGTCAGCTCGGGTTATGCACCAGAGTTTTTCCCCAACTACAACATCTGTAACCCCGGCACTCGTAGGCCCAGAGTCCCAGTGGATCAATTATGATAACTGGTAGCATCTATGGTATAATAAATGAGTACTACTGTTACCCAGAAGGCTTTTTTACACTCAACTCCTTTTAAATAAATTGTGGCCTGGTGAAAAAGCTTTAAGCTGTGTGGATGATTTTATCGTGTTTTTACACACAAGAGGAACATAATTAATGAAGAGGTTTTCTAACTTTTCAACATGACTAAAAGCTGACTTTGATCTGAATCATCAAATCTAATTTATTTATTGGTATAATATGGAAAACATGTCATCTTCCTTTGCTCTTAAAACAAATCTCTTTTTATGTTTTGTAGTTTAATACCAGGGGCCTCATTTATAAAAGAGTGTGTAGGATTCATAATAAAAGTGCATGTAAACCCAAAAGCCGAAAAAATGACGTGCGCAAAAAAAAAATCCTGATTTAAAAAACCGTGCAATGTTCGCTTTATAAATCACATTCCACCTGGAAGGTTGTGCAGGTGAATTCACCTCATATCCCGCCCTCTACACGCCCACTTTCTACCATGAATGGTCAATGCAAAGTAGTATTTGCATATGAATGAGCCTGCTGAGCATGCACAGCGGCTTCCTGCAGTCTGTTTCTGCTGCGCGTCAGGAGGAATGAGACGTGTCGAGCCCCCGTGCCACTAAATTTCCGTGCCACGTCGTTGCTGCGCTGAACGCCGCGAGTGCCACGGACAGCTCTGTTGCAGAAATAAAAAAGAAGTGGTGCGATCTGAAGGTAGAGGCCAAGAGGTACGGAGCCCCTAAAGCAGGGGTTAGCAACCCAAAATGTTGAAAGAGCCGTATTGGACCAAAAACACAAAAAACAAATATGTCTGGAGCCGCAAAAAATGAAAAGTCTTGTATGTATAAGCCTTAGAATGAAGGCAAATGGCGAAAGGCGAAATGTCGAGAAAAAAGTCGAAATATTGAGAAAAAAGTCGAAATGTCGAGGAAATAGTCAAAATATCGAGAAAAAAGTCAAAATGTCGAGAAAAAAGTTGAAATGTCGAGATTAAAAAAGGAAGGAAAAAGGAACTTATTTTTTCTTTGTTTTCATTTTTTCTCTTTTTTCCTTCTCTTTTTTCCTTTTTTTTCTTATTTTTTTTCCTTTTTTTCCTTTTTTTTTTCCTTTTTTTCTTCCTTTTTCCTTTCCTTTTTAATCTCGACATTTCAACTTTTTCCTCGACATTTCGACTTTTTTCTTGAAATTTCGACTTTTTCCTCGAGATTGTACTTCAACATTAATCTCAACATTTCGACTTTTTCCTCAACATTTTGACTTTTTTCTAAAAATTTCAACTTTTAAGGATTTTAACTAGGGAAGAACCAGATCACCAGTGAGTAATTCCCAGTTTTGTTGGTTATTTCCTTCTGGTTTCAGTCAGTGTTTCTGACGTTGCAAAGCTGAACCCAACATGCTGAACATTGACTACGTTTACATGCAGTCAAAATTCGGGTTATTGCCAATGTTCAGGTTTTAAAAGGGTTATTGAGTGCATGTAAACGTAGTCATAGAGCATAAACTGATTTCAGAAACATCTTTTGTCTTCTCTGCTGCCAGACAGGCTCCGCTAAGGTTTACCTGAAAGGCTGCAGGTAAACCGGCGTGTTGTGGAACCTGAAAGCTCCTGCCGCCCGTCTCAGCCCGTCTCAGCCCGTCTCAGCCCGTCTTATCCGCCGTCACTCGTCAGCGCCGCTGTCGCCGAGCGTCTCTGCGTCTCTTCATCCCAGACTCAGACGGGAAGGCTCATTACAGCGAGGCCCGAGTCGACAGCAGCCACAAATATAGACCTCTTCGGGGGCAGCCGGCCACTGAGGAGGAAGAGACGCTTGCTCAGGGGCACGAGGCAGCCTCTTTCTGACAAGAGTGGGAAATGGAATTCCCCGGGATGGACTGGTGAATATTAAAGTGTCCGGCCGGCGACGCTGAGCCTGACGGCCTGCGTTCACGGCTAGACGAAGCCTTAAGCCTGATGTTCACACTCGGCTGCTGGTCCTGACAAGAGTAATCTGTCTTTGAGCAGCTGAACGTAAAGCCTTAAGTCAGGGGTCGCCAACCCAAGATGTTTTAGAGCCATATTGGACCAAAAACACAAGAAACAAATATGTCTGGAGCCGCAAAAAATGAAGAGGTGTAAGCCTTAGAATGAAGGCAACACTTGCTGCATGTTTCTATATTAGTTAGAACTGGGGGAAGATTTTTTTTTTTATTATGCACTTCGAGAAAAAAGTCGAAACGTCGAGAAAAAAGTTGAAATGTCGAGGAAATACTCAAAATTTCGTGAAAAAAGTCAAAATGTCAAGGAAAAAGTAAAAATCTCGAGAATAAAGTCGAAATGTCAAGAAAGGTCAAAACGTCGAGAAAAAAGTTGAAATGTCGAGAAAAGTCAAAATTTCGTGAAAAAAGTCGAAATGTCGAGAAAAAAGTCAAAATTTCGTGAAAAAAGTCGAAATGTCGACTTGAGGTGTAAGCCTTAGAATGAAGGCAACACTTGCTGCATGTTTCTATATTAGTTAGAACTGGGGGAAGATTTTTTTTTTTATTATGCACTTCGAGAAAAAAGTCGAAACGTCGAGAAAAAAGTTGAAATGTCGAGGAAATACTCAAAATTTCGTGAAAAAAGTCAAAATGTCAAGGAAAAAGTAAAAATCTCGAGAATAAAGTTGAAATGTCAAGAAAGGTCAAAACGTCGAGAAAAAAGTTGAAATGTCGAGAAAAGTCAAAATTTCGTGAAAAAAGTCGAAATGTCGAGAAAAAAGTCAAAATTTCGTGAAAAAAGTCGAAATGTCAAGAAAAAAGTCAAAATCTCGAGAAAAAAGTCAAAATGTCGAGAAAAAAGTCAAAATCTCGAGAAAAAAGTCAAAATTTCGTTAAAAAAAGTCGAAATGTCGAGAAAAAAGTCAAAATTTCGTGAAAAAAGTCAAAATTTCGTGAAAAAAGTCGAAATGTCGAGAAAAAAGTCAAAATTTCGTGAAAAAAGTCAAAATTTCGTGAAAAAAGTCGAAATGTCAAGAAAAAAGTCGAAATGTCGAGAAAAAAGTCAAAATTTCGTGAAAAAAGTCTAAATGTCGAGAAAAAAGTCAAAATTTCGTGAAAAAAAGTCAAAATTTCGTGAAAAAAGTCGAAATGTCAAGAAAAAAGTCAAAATCTCGAGAAAAAAGTCAAAATTTCGTGAAAAAAGTCGAAATGTCAAGAAAAAATTCAAAATCTCGAGAAAAAAGTCAAAATTTCGTTAAAAAAAGTCAAAATGTCGAGAAAAAAGTCAAAATTTCGTGAAAAAAGTCAAAATTTCGTTAAAAAAAGTCGAAATGTCGAGAAAAAAGTCAAAATTTCGTGAAAAAAGTCGAAATGTCAAGAAAAAAGTCAAAATCTCGAGAAAAAAGTCAAAATCTCGAGAAAAAAGTCAAAATCTCGAGAAAAAAGTCAAAATTTCGTTAAAAAAAGTCGAAATGTCGAGAAAAAAGTCAAAATTTCGTGAAAAAAGTCAAAATTTCGTGAAAAAAGTCGAAATGTCGAGAAAAAAGTCAAAATTTCGTGAAAAAAGTCAAAATTTCGTGAAAAAAGTCGAAATGTCAAGAAAAAAGTCGAAATGTCGAGAAAAAAGTCAAAATTTCGTGAAAAAAGTCTAAATGTCGAGAAAAAAGTCAAAATTTCGTGAAAAAAAGTCAAAATTTCGTGAAAAAAGTCGAAATGTCAAGAAAAAAGTCAAAATCTCGAGAAAAAAGTCAAACTTTCGTGAAAAAAGTCGAAATGTCAAGAACAAATTCAAAATCTCGAGAAAAAA
The DNA here is from genome assembly GCF_033807715.1 of Cololabis saira. NCBI lineage: Eukaryota > Metazoa > Chordata > Actinopteri > Beloniformes > Belonidae > Cololabis > Cololabis saira. Next base: position 6,709,542 of record NC_084606.1, on the reverse strand, counting down.
GTCAAAATTTCGTTAAAAAAAGTCAAAATGTCGAGAAAAAAGTCAAAATTTCGTGAAAAAAGTCAAAATTTCGTTAAAAAAAAGTCGAAATGTCGAGAAAAAAGTCAAAATTTCGTGAAAAAAGTCGAAATTTCGTGAAAAAAGTCGAAATGTCAAGAAAAAAGTCAAAATCTCGTGAAAAAAGTCAAAATTTCGTTAAAAAAGTCAAAATTTCGTTAAAAAAGTCGAAATGTCGAGAAAAAAGTCAAAATTTCGTGAAAAAAGTCGAAATGTCATGAAAAGTCAAAATGTCGAGAAAAAAGTCAAAATGTCAAGAAAAGTCGAATTGTCGAGAAAAAATAAATTTCGAGATTAAAAAAGGAAAGGAAAAAGGAAGAAAAAAAGAGAAAAAAGTAAAAAAAAGAAGAAGAAAAAAAGGAAGAAAAGAAGAAAAATAAAAAAAGGAAAAAAAAGAAAAAAAAGAGAAAAAAAGGAAAAAAAGAAGAAAAAAAGGGGGAAAAAAAGGTCAAACATTTGTGAAAAAGCTCCAGGAGCCACTAGGGCTGGGTTGCCAACCCCTGCCTTAAACTTTCTGCAACAGTCAGGACTACCGGATGAGACAGCAGCCGTTACCCGGGCAACACCTCCATAAAGTGGTCCAGCAGATAAACGCACTGCAGGCGTCAGTGATGGACGTTGATGGAAATATCGATCCATGAGGACTTCATCCATCCATCCATCCATCCATCCATCCATCCATCCATCCATCCATCCATCCATCCATCCATCCATCCATCCATCCATCCATCCATCCATCCATCCATCCATCCATCCATCCATCCATCCATCATCTTTGTATCAAAGTAAATTAAATTCAAACATGAAGATGCTGCTCTCAGTGACAGATTGAACAGCTGAGTTTCTCTTTGTTCCTTCATCAGTCTGGTGAGTCATAAAGAAACATAAAAGAGAACCTGACTGACGGATTCATGTGAAGTCGCCGTCTCCAACAGACAAACCATTTCTGCTGGTTTGGCTTGAATGTTTCTTAAACGTGCTCAAATAGTTCCAGTTTTTTCTTTTACCGGCTGAGGGCGAGTTACCATATACGGTAATGTCCCACACTTTCCCCACACTTCTCAGTGAGGTCTTGAAGTCATGTGAGTTAATCCTGCCAATCAGCACAGATCATGCTTTGTCACAGACAGTGTCATCATGGCATCTGACCAGTCAGCAGTGCCCTGGAGAAGCGGGAACTTCATTGATTTTCAAGAAGGGGAAAATTCACATTTTTGCTCCTACTTTCTTCCACACAAAAGTTCAGAAAGCTGAAAATAACCATGCTAAGTTGATGACACTCACACAGTATGGGCCAAATCCACAAAGAATAGATTGCGCCCGCAAATAGCGCTGTGAATTGCGCCGCATTTGCGTCCGCAATTTGCCCCGCTTTAAGGTCCTATTCACAAAAGATTTTGCTCTAATGATAAAATCTCGAGAAAAAAGTCGAAATGTCGAGAAAAGTCAAAATGTTGAGAAAAAAGTCAAAATGTTGAGAAAAAAGTCGAAATGTCGAGGAAAAGTCAAAATTTCGTGAAAAAAGTCGAAATGTCAAGGAAAAAGTCAAAATCTCGAGAAAAAAGTCGAAATGTCGAGAAAAGTCAAAATGTTGAGAAAAAAGTCAAAATGTTGAGAGAAAAGTCGAAATGTCGAGGAAAAGTCAAAATTTCGTGAAAAAAGTCAAAATGTCAAGAAAAGTCAAAATGTCGAGAAAAAAGTCGAAATGTCGAGATTTAAAAAGGAATGGAAAAAGGAAGAAAAAAAGAGAAAAAAGTTTAAAAAAGAAGAAGAAAAAAGGAAGAAAAGAAGAAAAAAAGGGAGAAAAAGAGAAAAAACCAAAAAAAAAAAAAGAACGCAAATAGCGCTGTGAATTGCGCCGCATTTGCGCCCGCAATTTGCCCCGCTTTAAGGTCCTATTCACAAAAGATTTTGCTCTAATGATATGCCGGCGCAAACACGCCCATAAAGTCTTGCAGCTGCAATTTTCCCTTGTCTGAGTAAGTGGGTGGAGCTGTTTCCAGTGTTCTCCATATTTCAGCACACAGATTGGTCCATAATGAAAAGAGAGCACAACAGCCTCAACGTTCACGTATTTGTACTTCTCTAGTATTTCGCATGTGTGACATAAGCTAATGAAATGTCAAATGTTAAGAGGCTGTGCGCATTTACGCACAAGGCACAGCACCGGTCACTTCATTACACTGTTAACCCGAATAAGTTCACAGAACTCAACATTTTTTTGTGTAACTGGATGCATCAAAATATTTAAGTTATAAATGTTTTAAGTTTCCACAACTTAAAACTAAAAACTATTTTCCTCAACTCATAGTCCGTGGGAAATACACTCAATTTTCTAGTTTCCACAACTTAAAAATTTCTATTAACACCAGATCGGGATCAGATCAGGATCTGACGGTAATTCATGTTCTGTGTTTTGCTACACACACCTACAGGTCAGCTGATGTTTATATGGTGGAATTGTTTGTAATAAAGCAGCCCCCTACTGTATGGATGAATCCTGAGCTCCGTCCTGTTATTTTTTATTTTTAAACCCGAGATAAGTCCACAACCCCACTTGATCTGACTGTCTACAGTCATGTCTGACTGTAGATTTCACCCTTAATATCATTCAGTATCACACAGGCTTGAATGATATTGAAGAGAGAGAGAAACAGAGACAGAGCGGGAGTGAGGAGTGAGTTTGCGCGCAGTTAATACACGCTTTGAAAAGACGGTTTGCTCCACTATTTTTGCGTGTGGCAAATAGCGCTGGCCTTTGTGAATTAGACGGTTTTTGCAATGAGGCTTATTTGCATAGAAAGGCAGCGCAGGTTGTGGTGCAATTCGCCCTTTGCGGGTGCTTTGTGAATTAGACGCTCTCTTTTTGTCTCATTTGCACCGGTTTAGCGGCCGCAAAAGCCACACAATCCTTTTGTGGATTTGGCCCTATGTGTTTGAATGATGGTGCTAACTGATGAGATAAGTGTTGTTTGTGCAGAATTAGTGAAATCAGTGAAATAGTTAGCTTGAATAATGATGATCCCATATATGATCATACGCCCCTGTGTGGTAAAACTAGTGCAAGTGACTGAGGAACCTTTTATAGACATATGCCAGATACTCTAGTAAGCCATACTTTGTGTATTTTTTTACAAATACACCCCCTTTATGGTCAAACTAGTTCAAGTGACAGTGTCCTTTTGTAGACATATGCCCAGTGCATCTAGTAAGTTATACTTCGGGTGTTTTCGTTTTACAAATGGCGCATTATAAGGTAAGACAATATTGGATGTTGCATTGGATGTTGCCACAGATTTGTATAGCATAATATCAGTACCATGATTAATTCTAATGCTATTCTTAGTACTTAGTTCATACCGAATACCGGTGTTTATTTTTCTTATGATATGAATTTTTCATATACCGTAATACCGGTGAGTATGTACAGTAGCGTAGACAGCGTTGGGAACGCCGCGCGGCGCTACGTTCCGCCGCGCCGCTGGACACTGCTTGTGAGGGGACTGTTTAGCAGTAGTGATGCACCGATTGTTCAGTAACCGAAATTGTTCGGCCGAAAATGGCAAAAAACACTTTCAGTGTTCGGTGGAATAAGTGGGAAAAAAAACGAACAATTAATAACGGCGTTGTAAAATAAGGAAATAGACTGGCCGTCCCGTAACAGTTGCACCACAAACATAAATCGTTGGCCAACCAAAAAGTAACCACATAAGAATTTTACCAACATTCACCAGGAGGTGGAACCAAAACAACATAATGCTGGGAAATTAAAAATGTTCAGTTTTTTATGTTCAATAAATATTTTCTACCTTGTAATTTTGTAAAAGATTTTTTTTCTTTGAAAAGCATGCCTAAATCAAATTTATTTGATTTATGCAATGGTGAAAAAATTGGCAAAATAAATTAGAATCATAAGTACTGCCACCTCATTGTAAACGGCATCATTTTGTGAGGCCATGCAAACCTGTACAGTATTTATACTAGTGTGGACATTAATATTTTTCTACGATATTTCCTCCTCATGACAGTAAAATAGGCCATTCTAAGCCAATGTACTGCAGCAATTCATTTCCAAATCATTA